>NC_052506.1:43732359-43963055 GCF_014356525.2 Nilaparvata lugens
TATAATCTACGAATTTTTACCAAAGGTTCCTAGCGGTTATTTAATAACAAAGTACCATCACTGATTATTTATGTACCTTTGATACGCATCGAATTCAACTATTAATGTAAGGTAACGGACCAGAACGGATCGTTCATTGATTTCCGTGGAGATACAATTACAATAGGTCACATACGTGAAAAGTAATGGGTTATCTTATTTTCAACCCACGTTTGAATAAGACCAATCAAGTCATTAGAGAAAGGAATGCGATAGCGTCAACACCTAAAACAAACGTGCTTTGTCGGCTAAAAGCGCGAGAATATTAGAAAAGTTGGTTTTATAGTTGATTGACGAAATGTCAGGCGCAGCAATTAGTGAAATTCTGGATGTGGAGACAGACCTTCAGTTTTATAATGATATTACTAAATTCCAATTTCACACTCATACAGTTTATTCGGGACAGGAAATAAAAAACTCTGACGAGGCACGTATTGGCATAAATTCTTTAGATGTCTATTCTTTACCTTGTAATCATTCATATTGATTGAGGGAACAGTTAACTGTACAAAACCGGAACAGACCCAGCCAATGCACCAGTTGCAGCAGACTATAAATAAAGCAGTAACGTAATCGGCAACCTTTTGATGAAATACGATATGAATTAGCAGGTCAGCAAATTTCTAAATCAAGATTGATTGGATTAACA
Source organism: Nilaparvata lugens (assembly GCF_014356525.2). NCBI lineage: Eukaryota > Metazoa > Arthropoda > Insecta > Hemiptera > Delphacidae > Nilaparvata > Nilaparvata lugens. The sequence continues at coordinate 43,733,048 of NC_052506.1, forward strand.
TCCACAATTAAAGCTATTCTAGTGAAGAATACTCTCAATAAAAACACATATCACTTGGCTGGTTTTGACAGAGCAGGATATGAGCTAACGGATAATACATTCACTTTCTGTGTACCGCTGAAATTAATCCTCCCGTTTTTTGAAGATTTTCAAAGAATAATTTTAAATTTGAAACAGGAACTCGTCTTATTGAGGTCACCGACAGATCTAAATTGTGTTGAGTCTACAAGTGGAACAAGCGTTAGTGTGAAAATTACAAAACTGCAATGGAGAATGCCCTACATAACTTTAGAAGATCATGTAAGACTGAAATTTTTGAGACTGCTCGATGCTGACACTCCACTGAAATTAGGTTTCCGGCATTGGAAAATTTGTGAATTACCAAATTTGCAAAATTCACTTAACCATTCTTGGGCAGTTCGTACCACATCGAGTTTTGATAGTCCAAATACGTTTAATTGCATTTCAAACTGATCGTAAGAATAAAATAAAAAATCAATATCTAATTTCGATAGCTGTGGTATTTACAATGTTAAAGTATACTTGAACAGTGAGTATTATCCATATGAAAATCTGCTAGGTAAGAAGGAGTTTTTATACCGGATGTTCCTGGATTTCGCGCCCTCGTATTATAATCATTCAATCAATAGCGAACTCGGAACAGAAATTGACTTTAAAACGTTTTGTGAATCAACACCGCTGATTGTTGTAGATTGTTCACACCAACCAAGTCATTGAAATCATCGACAGATTTTCGTATTGAAATGGAATTTAATAGTGCAGTACCTGCAAATACTTCCGCGTATTGCATTTTAATTAGCGATCGTGTGATGGAGTACACATCTCTCACGAGCATGGTGAAAGAAGTTCAGTAATTTTATTGATAGAGCGCGCCGCCTATATAAGGTGTGCATTCTGCTCAATTTAGTTCATTATCAGTTTCACCTTTGAACAGACAACATGTCCTATTCTTTGTGTTCTGATATTTTGGACAAGCCACAAACTCGCTCTATTGGTATTCAGTGCGATCTTGATAGATTCTATTATGAACCAAGCTGCGGTGCACCGATCCAGAAGCCGCTGCAGGTGGAGGAGGAGGAGGAGGAGAAACGAGAAGAGAAAGACGAAGGATTCGAGGAGCCCGCCGTAGAAGATAAAGAAGTGGACAAGCAGACGTCTACAAAAATTGCTACGGTTGATCTTCACTGGTTTAAACAAGATTGTAATCAAATTATTGTGAAAGAACTTGCCATAATTGATCAGTTTAATAATTATATTGTGTTACATTTCAAATCACCATTTGCAAAGACAGAATTGAGTGCAAAATTGTATAACGATGTAACATGGTTAGAACGTCACTATCATAAAATAAAATGGGAAGATGGAGATTTAGAATACAGTGAGTCATTAATACGTGATTACCTTGCAGGTTATGAGAAAATTTTCACAAAAGGTACTGAGAAAGCAAAGTTTTTAAGAGATTGCATAGCAACATTCAATGTATACCAGAGGATTTTCAAAACCTGATTTCAGCTTTTCACTAGTTCATGGTGTTATGCTGCGTGTAACATTCATAAAATAGACCACATTCCCGCTGTGCTTTATTCTCTGCCCAACATTATAATTCTTTGTTGTTTAAAAATATGTATCAAACAAATAATTTCTGTGCGAAAACAATCGAATGCAAAGTATGAAAATGGCTCCGATGTACACGAATTCACAGAAAAGAAACTTTGCTCATTATGGATTCTTCTACAACGGAAAGGATCTACAATGTGTTTATTGCCTGCATGCATTGAGACTGCATAAAGCACGTACATGTGTCTGTCGTCAATTAATGAAGAAAGACCACTTAATTACTCTATAATAGTTCTGCCTATACTTAGTTTTCTTCATTCGCTCAACAACATGGATCCGAGAAAGTGGTTGGCTGCTGACAACGATTGGAAGTGAGGTTAAAAACTGTATTGAATGGTACAATGAGTGTGAAAGTGCAATTAGGAAATCAACTCCTGAAAATTATAGTTTGGCGAAACAATTGAAAGACATTTTTCTAAGCACGGTTAATTTAAATGACATAAGAGACTATCTATGTTATTATCGTCCTCATAATTTGTGTATAGATAAGCTAATTAGAATTGAAGATGAAATTATGAATAGTTGTGCCGAAATGTGTAAATAAACTTTTTCTGCCTTCAAATGATTTTTCATTCCAATATCCCATTCACGATTTTTAGTTTAGTTGCTGCTTAGAGCTAGACCAGACAACACATGTGGGGATCTTTTTTATACAGACACGAGCCCCTATAACACGTGCATCTCATCAATTTAGAAAGAGAGATATATCTTTCTCTATTCCCCTCATTTGAGACATCTGCGAGATGCAGTGTTATGGTTTTTCAAAATTCAAAAAATTAACTCGTCTCTTGATGTCAATTTCATTTAATGAATTTGATTCAATTGCGAAGAATATTAATTTTCAACAGGATGTCAAGATGTTGATTTACCGTTAACAAAAACAGAAAATGTACACTTTTCGATTTTATCTGAGATTTTCGAACTGCTCAATATTCTAGACAGCGGTCATCTACATTATGATTGTACAAATGATTCAGCATTATCTGTTGTTAAAAATTCCGATGAACTTTGGAAATGCTTGTACGATATTGCAGATAAAAAATGTAAAAGAACTTAGATCATTGTAGAGATTATAGCATTAGATGTGAGAGAGAGAGAATTTCTCAATTCAATTAGATGTAGAGAGAGAGTCATTGACCTCACTCTGGTTCGCTAGTATAGAGTAATATGGATTCACTTTAATTTGTCAGTAGAGAATTTTTTCCCCCTCAAAGGAAATTATCCCCCTCATCTATACTGGGAGAGAGAGAATTTCTCAATTCACTTCAATCTGTCAGTATTGCAATATGGATTCACTTCAATCTGTCAGTATAGCATTAGATGTAGAAATATGGATTCACTTTAATTTGACAGTATAGCAATATGGATTCACTTTAATCTGTCCCAAGGGAATTTTTCCCTCTCAAAGATTTTTTCCTCATCTAGCATTCACTTTAATTGACAGTATAGCATTAGATGTAGAAATATGGATTCACTTTAATCTGTCAGTATAGAGAGGGAATTTTTCCTCCAAAAAGGGAAATTTTTTTTTCCCTCACCTGGGCAAGGGGAAGGGGAGAGAGAGAGAGAGAAAGAGATATATCTCTCTCTTTTCAACCCCCTCACCTCCACTGGACAAGGGGAAGAGATTAGATTAGATTAGATAAGAGATTAGATAAGATAAGATAAGAGGGAGAGGGAGAGGGAGAGGGAGAGGGGGGAGGGGGGAAGGGGGAGTTTGCAGGGTGGGTGGGGGAGGGGTGAGATTGCGCAAAAAAAACCCGTCTTAAATGTCTAATGTACTCTACTGAATATTAATTAACCTAACCAACTAGAGTTCAGTCTCAATTAATTCGGATAATTAGAGTTCTACTATGGCATAGGCTGTATGAAAATTTCATTTAATGTAATCTTATTGTTTTTCTTTTGAGCAATCACAAGTGATAAGATACTGTTATCAAGATAAAACAGTAGCTGAAACAGTCAGTTTAGTCATTGCCAACTGAATTTCTTGAGTATAATCACAGAGAAGAGATCAGAGGGAACATTCTTACCGACTATTGTTTCGCCTTATGTGTAGTATCACTTATACCGGTAGAAAGGGCTTGTATACGCAAATGACGATTTCTGTCTGAGCTGAGTTAGTACTGTAGTAGGGGGATGTAGTGGGGAGTCATTGGCATCCTACACTTCCCTCTCCAACAAACCAGTTCACACCACTCTCTCCCCCCAGCAAAACAACTGCTGACAGCATTTGTGGCTTGAGGCATGTATGTCATTGTTTTGCTAATAGTACATAGACTAGACATTCATTTTTCTTATTCTAATCACTTGCTACTCTCAACTCTCCAGATCGCATGAACGCTGCTTCTCCAGTGACAAAGAGGATTAATTTTTATTTCTAATCAACAAGAACTAGAAAACAATAAGTGAATGAGTGGCCAGATTTTGTAACTTTATTACATTATGTACTTCAATTCAATATTGAAAAATTTAAATCAATCTAATTTAATCCAAATATTGCGATTTTGAACTTAAAAATTGAGAAAGAGCATGGAATAATTTTAATAATGACATGTTCTTGAGGTGCTGTGTAATGCAGCATTATATTCTCTATTATTGTTCTAAAATGATTTTAATAAATGATGTCAAAACTGCTCATTACAATAATATTGTTTCAGTTACTTTTTTTTCATTGAATAGCCAAAGATTGTTAACCTTAATAATATTATTTCAGTTGCTTTTTGTTTTCATTGAATAGCCAATGGTTGTCAACCTTTTTCGTGGACTGTACCCATAGTGGAAAGTTCTAATTTTGCATATGAGCTAAATGCTGTTAGGCTAGCCGTCTAGCGGAAGATTGGGGAAGAGGGAGTAATTTGAAAATTCAATGAATTTCTCTCATTATAAACTTATAAGAGCCACTATCTTCTTAGCATTCAGTAAAATAACATCCAGTTTCATTGTATATTATAAGGAGGGAATTGATTGATACTCTTTAAAAAGATTTACATACCCCTGTTATTATGTATGTGTATTTTTGTCGTAAATGTATTTCCTTTCCTTGATATAATACAAAATTATGAGTAGAGCAATAAAGAGCAAAACTAAAATTGTAAATCGATTTTGAAATAATCTTCATGACCTTTTAGAAGAAACTTTGTGGCTGAATCTGCTAATCAATTCCAACCATGTTGATAAACTTGAAACGCAAAAAATGCTGTTGATTTTATCATTTTTATTCATAGTTCACTTGGAAGCACGGTACGATTCAATCACTTGAAAATATCAAGAGATTGAAGATATTCTCCTCATATTCACGATCTCAGTATTTCTAAGATGGAAAACAGTAGTTGAAGATAAATATTTATGGTAACTGAGCTCCTATAGAATAAAATTTAGAACCAATCATGAGTTTCTATAATGTATGATCCTCGTTTAAGAGACTCTCGATTAACAGTGGAATTGTGAAAAAATGGTAAAACTTCAATCGTCACTTTTTCAATCGGTTGTAACTTTCTAATGGTATTGAAATCGAAAGTATTGTTGATTGGAGTGAGAAGAGGAGGAAATTCCTCACATCCTTGACTAGATTTTGATTTTATATCTGTATTATTTCATAAGATATGCAGCATTGAATAAATAAATTGTCGTTATTCTGTGTATGGAATATGGGTTGAAGTACAGTGTACACTCAACAAAAAATTTCCCAATTCTCTTAGGAACTTGACTCATGATATATGATTTCCAACTACCTTGATAAGCCGAAAAGAAAGAGCATACGGGAAGATCCGAACATTGTATCAAAAGTTATGAATGAAATTTCGATCCTTGAGGTGTCCTGAAAATCTTTGAGATAGAGCGTTCTACCTGTTCTCAGATTGTAGAGCACAAAATTACGCCTAGTAGGATGTTGAATTATACATTTTTGAATTGTGACAATCGGAAGATATTGTTGATTGAATACTATAGGATTTATCAAAATTGATTTTCCATGAAATTCTACTCGTTTTGGGAAAACTGTAGGATAGAACTGATTGAAGTTATAGAGGTCTGAATGATTCCATTCTATTCTGAATTTTATATACAGTAAAAAAGAAGAGAGGATTTTTTTGTCCAATGACTGGATTTGATTGTAATAGCTCAGAACTGGAGAATGAACCAGACATATTAGGTATTTGGGCCACTCTGTACAAGGAAATTTTGCATGCAAAAATTGGTTCTGGACTTCTCTTATGCATACAAACCCTAAAAAATGGGGTTATAGGGTTTATAGGTTTTGGTTTGGCCAAAGACCGGTCAAGTCAGAAGGAAGCTTTTCCATCAAGGGCCAAGTGTAGTGATAGAGTATGTGCATATTTTTTGTAAATATTGTTGTTCACTGATGTTTTTCACTTAGTTTTATCTTTCATATTTCAAATAAGTGATTTAATACTTCATATTTATCGTGGTATTACAGTATGTTTTTTCACCTTACAAATCGTACCAGATAGAATAGAACATTCATGATTGTGTGCGGCTGTGTGGGTGTTATGCTCATGCATGTTGATGTTACAGATTTTTGTGTTGAAAAATTAGAGTTGGGTAGCTTAGGGGGTTAGGTTTTTGTTTAGAATTGCAATATGCTGGAATGGGTTGGAGACCAGATTGAGGTATGTTTATTGAATGAGCGAAGCGAATTCTATGTTTCAAGTCAATCAGCGTTCGTCTATTTGTAAGATTTTTTATCTTTCCAATCGTGCTTCTAAGCTCAAAAGTGTAGAGAACTTCTATTTCTCAGCGTTCTCCACCGATCCTATTGCATATATCATCTGTAATATTACATTTTTTCTCGATTGGAATCGAATCTTCAATTCGAGATCTATAAAACTTTATAGTAAATATCAGAGTAATCGATATACGGACAACTTTTTGACTGAGAATTTATCAGAAATAATTGTGTTGCTTGTTCCTTGGTATCATCGAAAAAACAAACTCTGTAAACAGAGTTAACAGAATTAACAGAATTAACTTTCCTTAGGTTAATAGGTGGAAAATGCTATCCAACCGATTTAGGAGAAATTGGTAGCACGGCAAATGGTACCCCTGGTGGGACCGAATTACAAAATAAATATGTCCCAAATGGTACACCATGAAATCCCTGGTTATAAAAAATTATTGGTAGGATAGATGTCTTGATGGGTTATGAATGGTATACTGCTGAATAGGAGGTCAGTTCTGGAGTGGTGAAGTTTTAATGAATAGATATCAGTGCATATAACAAAATGGCAAACATTAAAAATGATCTGAATCTTATAGTGTTCCTAACACAAAAGTTTGATGAGCAAAATGCTAGGTTTGATGAGCTAAATGCTAAGATTGATAATTTGAAACAAGATCAAAGTGCTAGGTTTGATGATATGAAGCAAGAATGTACTAGTATAAGACTAGAGCAGGTTAGTATAAACTTTCTATTAAAAGATACACATGAAACATTGAGTGATAATCATGAAGATGAAAACAAATTGAAGCAGGATGATAGTAGTGTTGACATACAAGATCAATTAGTTCAAGTTTCAGATAATGTAGGCCTAGTTAATGTTATTGAAAAAGTAAATCCTAGTGAGATAGTAGAATTGAGTAATGTAGTAGGTAGGGAGTTGTCTTTATTGAAAGTCAACAGTAAAGAAAGTAGTATTGCCAATTGATAGTTAGGAAAACAGTAAGTAAAGTGAATGTTTACATGAGACAGGTTTCTGTAGAGGTTAGGAACAATGTAAACAAAATGAATCTTGCTTTGAATCAAGTTGATGAATTCAACTTTCAACTGAAAATTGAAAAGGTGTATGCAAAGCATTATCTAGTGAACATGACTGACTTTTGTAAGCAAAACAGCTTTGTTGAAACAAATGAACCCATGAATAAAATCATATTCTTGAAGAAAACAAAACACAAAGTCACCATTGATGTGTTAGTATTCAAAGGTTGTTTCAAGTTGCTTATTTACAAGATGATGACTGTGAATCATATGATGAAAGGGTATTCCCCAGCACTATGTTATGATTAGGAATCCTGTGTTATGCTGGGATTCAGAAAAGCATAATCGCTACGCAGTGTATGGTAAGAGTCCATAATTGTGTCTTTTTTCTTTCCTGTAGCCTATTTTTCTTGGCCCTTAATCTTTTCAAATTTCGATTCTTTCCTGTGTTTGTGTAATGTTCAGTAAAATTCTTCTATGATGCATATCTTAACCAATCTTGTCCATAGTCATTTAAATTTGTATTTTTCTGAAATAATTTTGGAAGTTAAAATAGTAGCTTATTTTCCTACTCTTTAAATTGTTGATAAAACTTAACTTTTCTAAAATCTATCCATTGTAGTGTAAATAATTGTTTGCTTGCGGTATGTTTTTTCATCATGTATTACATATTTTAATTATGTCTATTTTTTTCAGGTATTATATTAGGTAACTAGGTTTTTCAGAGCAAATTATGTCCCATTTTCTCATTTTCAGTATATTTTTATTAAATATACTTCCTTATGAAAGTTTAGAACTGACATGTAGGATAGGCTCTAATTAATCTTTCTCTTCCTTGTATTATTTAGGAAATTTATTTACCCAATTTTCTTTTTCTCTTGTTTGTATTTTTTAGGGAACTTATTTACCCATTATCCATCTTGATCGTCTTTGTATTGTAATCTTGAAATGTTTGTACTTATTATACAGTTTTCAAATTCTGAAATTATTTAAAAAATAATTGGTTCAATTTAGAACATGCTGAAATTTAATCTTATGTATAAATTCTTTTGTTATAATAATAAAACTTCAAAATTTGAAAGTATTAATGAATTGTGTCACCATATATATGAGATGTATTAATGAAAGTTAACTTGAATAATAATGTTTTCATTAAATAAAAATGTCTTGTTATATTATTAATTGAAATGAGTTAAAGGTTAAAATTTCTCTAAAGTTTTTGTAATTGATGTCTTTTTCTATATTTGAAAAAACTGTTCTATAAATTTTGATATGATTGATTATCGTTTGAAATGGATGCTGGAGTGTATGTAGAAATTTTAGTGGGGTTTGTTGATTAGAATTTTGCTGGTATGTGATTGTTTTTTGAGATGGAAAACCATTATTGCCTAAAGAAGAAATGACCAGAAGGTTATGACTTAGAGAGGCAGTAATGAGATAATATTTTTTGTGTTGATTACTTATGTTGATTGCCATAGATGCAAAATAATGATTAATAATGTTGATTGCCATAGATGCAGATGATTACTTATGAATATTGATTGCCTTTGAAGCAAGATATTATTGATGTTTTGAATTATTTCTTGTCTAATGATTGATAGTAAAGTTTTGTCATGAAATGTAGTTTGTGTTTAGAACATTGAAAAGTCGAAATAAACTATAGTATCCAACAAACGATGATTAATAATATTGAATAATTTGCTTTTTATAAAATATTTGAACAGTGAATAAATGGAAATGAAATTATTTTTTCTATTTAAATTTTGTAATTGATATCTCCATATTTCACAATTTATGTATTGCTGACTGTATAATAAGATGTCAACAAATTTCATTTTTATATTGATTATATACTTAGAAATAATTTTCATGTGTATTAGATTGTATTGGTAGCCTAATCAAAATTTTCTTTTTAGTTTATAAGCATTTTAAGATAACAGGTACAGCATGGACATTAACATTGAAATAATTATCACGTGAATCTCGAAATCAGCAACAAGTGAACGCCATGAAGAGTGTTAAGAACATTTGGGTGATTTTCGAACTAGTGTGACTCATCAATTGAATATCTACACCAATATCTACGCTGATGCCTACATCAATACCAACGCCAATATCTACACCAATATCTACACCAATAAATACGCCACTATCTACACTGATGCCTATGCCAATATCAACGCCAATATCTGCTCTGATGTCAATGTCAACGCCAATATCTACGCCAATATCTACACCAATATCTACACCAATAACTATGCCACTATCTACACTGATGCCTATGCCAATATCAACGCCAATATCTGCTCTGATGTCAATGTCAACACCAATATCTACACCAATAACTACGCCAATATCTACACCAATATCTATACCAATAACTACGCCACTATCTACACTGATGCCTATGCCAATATCAACGCCAATGCCTGCGCCGATGCCTGTGCTGATGCCAATGCCAATATCAACGCCAATGCCTGCGACAATGCCAACGCCAATGCCGACACCAAAGCATACGCCAATGACAATGCCAACGCTTATTGCTGACCATGTAACTCAAACTTCAACACTACCACATTACCTGGAGGTAATTGCCATCCAAGTTCACGTTCACAACTTTGAATTCAGAATAACAGTCACAGTATCATGAAAGAATTGATTAAAAAAAAAATCCTCTCCTAAATTATTCCTGTATGCAGAACTCTAAACCTTGAAAGCTGAAAATATCAAAAAACCAAACCTTACCTAATTAATCCTCACCTAAGTTAATCCTGTATGCAGCGTCTATCTCTTTTCCAAAAAAACAAATTACATTGTCATTTCAAGCCTGAAATGTACATTGTATAATTACAAATATGATACAAAATTTACGTGACTCTGTATCGAGTTTGGTATGCAACCGTCTACTACAAGCATGAGGCAATGCTAACTGAGATGTCACCTATATCGAGTTTGATATGCATCAGTCGACTACAAGTATCAGCCCAACACTATGTGCATCCAGATCAGCCCAACACTACGAGTATTCGGATCAGCCCAACACTGATGTCATCACACTGGAGTCACACTTAACTGAAAATCATACTGAGTGCCTTAACAGACTGTTTTCCAAAATTTGCATCGATAAAGTCAACCGCTTCAATAGTGAAAGAAATGAACATTTTTCAATTTATTGAAATTTTATGTGAAAATTAAATGTAACAATCCATCAATTCATTTAAAAAAAATAATAATAATTTTTTTATTCAACATACTAATTTTTTTATGCAATAAAAATTGAATTTTCTATCTATTAAATTTATGTGCAATTTCAAAAAACTATTCTTTATATATTAAACTTTCTGTTGAGATATTTTCCTTTAAATTATAAAGCTAAATCAAAAGTAATTTTGATATTCTATACTTTGGAATATTGTTTGGAAATGTATAACAAATACTATTGATGAATTTTTATAATAATTTTCAATATTATAGGATGACATGTAATGTTTTTCTAGAAAAAATTGTTACTGTTCTTGAATTTAATTTCAACAATTTCCATTTGTTTTAATGTAATTTTTTCTTTAAATTTTCAAACAGTAAAATTTTTTATGTCAAGAGGGGGGTATTTGTAATATTACATTTTTTCTCGATTGGAATCGAATCTTCAATTCGAGATCTATAAAACTTTATAGTAAATATCAGAGTAATCGATATACGGACAACTTTTTGACTGAGAATTTATCAGAAATAATTGTGTTGCTTGTTCCATGGTATCATCGAAAAAACAAACTCTGTAAACATAGTTAACAGAATTAACAGATCATATAGAGGATATATAAAATTAAAATAACAGTTTCGAAATAAAGTTTTATTGAGAACAAATGTAAAATGTGAATTCTAAACTTGTAATTTATAATTTTTTGGTGACGTGTCCATGAAGTCGTCACTGGTTTGAGGTGTCTTTGCTCTTTACTAGGAGGCTTCCTTCTTCTCTAAAAAATGGTGGCTGGCTACTGAAAAGTGCTTTGTGCTCTCTGAATATTTTTCTATTTAATTGAAATTTTAATGTTTTAAATTGAGTTTTGAACAGTTCATAGTGTTCTAATTTTTGTCTATAATTATTTCTTGTGTTTACAAGCCTATAGCCATTGTTTTTTCAACTACATAAGTGGATAAGTATTTAGCTCGTAATGATTTTAGATGCTTAAGTGTGTAAGGTATTGTTCTTTGTGGATTTGTGTTGTATATTGCCAAAATTCTTCTGAAGATTATAAGTTGGTTTGCTCTGAAAACTGGATTTCTTATTCATAGGCGATAGATCCATTCATAGTTTATCAAGAATCTACTATTTTGGAGCCGATAACTTTCCTTAGGTTAATAGGTGGAAAATGCTATCCAACCGATTTAGGAGAAATTGGTAGCACGGCACATCATACTCTAAATCCAATTTGTTTGTGTGTGAATAGGCAGACGTGTATGAGTATAAATGTTAGTGAGTGTAGCGAGTTCTACTGTTCTCCGAACTAATAGTTATGAAACATTTCATAACCATATAAAGTAGAATACCTATTTCCTGATTTTATGATACAATTGTAATTAAAAGATTAACTGTTATCTTCAAGGTTTATAAATAGTTTTCCAAACGAAAATTGTATAATAAAGTGATTGACCATGTCACCTCAATTTAATTAATTGATTATAAATAATTGATTAATAATTAGTAAATTAGGTGTGAATTAATTAATTAATTAATAATTTAATTAATTGAGCACCTCCGCTCTGTAATTGGCGCTTGTGCGAGTGTGCAGGACAAGTTTGTAGGATAACTGCAGTGAACCATGATAACACGATTACAAACGCATCCACCCCTAGTAGGCCTAGACAATAGAGTACCTGGACAAAGTTTGGGACCCTAGAATAGTCTGGTAGGGCTTCATCTCCATCTTCTCCAACAAAAATTTTTAGCACATGGAATTAGGGATATTTTATTTTTTTCAATTATATCACCTTCTGCTTCTCATACTGAGTCTAAAAGAATTGTTTTATCCACCTAATACGAAATTTAGTTTTATATTGTTTATCATATTGTATGTTGATATTCAAATACGCTCTCAACTGCAATGTCAAATAATGAGCTGTCTTTGTTTAAAATGAATGAATTGCCTTTCGTGACAGCTATTCTTTGTAAACTACCTTTGAACAGTTGCTCTAGTGAGCCAGGGTGTCAATTTGTAGATTGTAGATTCCAACAGTTTGACACACGCACAACTTCCAACGCCCTTCTTGCAGAAAGGTGTTGCTGAAGCCTACGTGAACAATAGTATTTCAAAACATTGTTATTCGAGGAGCTATTCACAAGTAATTGTCAATAAGGGCCTTTCTATTATAAACTGTAGGATGTTGAACAAACTAATATACAGTCGAACCTCTCTATAACAAACCTCCACCTAACGAAATCCTCTACTCGACGAATTTTTACCTGGTCCCATGACATTTTAGAGTTTTTGCTGCTTATTTACCTCTATTTAACGAATTTCGGACCTCTCAACAACAAAGTTTTTTCTTGACTTCAACATACAAAGTATAGTGTGTATAGGAAGCAGACGGTCATTTTCAAGGAATTCTTTAGTTTCAGCAGAAAGGTCAATAGACTAAAAATAATGGCAATTCAGGTAGGAAGAAGATAGGGTGGTACAATATTATAAGATCCATAGGATCGTGGCAGTTTTCTTGACAGAACCTTTCAATAACGAATACCTCTCAGCAGCGAATTTTTTCTCGGGATAATCGACTTCGTTATACAGAGGTTCGACTGTATTTTCATTTTCATAGTATTGCTTTTCGTAACATTAAAGGACTGATGAATTTCGAAGTATTTTCTATTCTGGTTGTGAATATAGATGTTATTATGGAATGTTGAATATTATTGTTTAACTTTGGGCTCATATATTCTATTGGTATTCATGATAAATTAAGGTTGGTAAATATATTTTGTTCATTTATAGTGGTTTTGTATAGAATAATTATTGAACTAGCGTGAGTTTTAACTTTTGACTTACTGAAGGACAAAGTCGTTGTACGTCTGTTTGTATGTTCTACAATAACTTTAGAAAGAATTGATCAATCTTCTCAAATTATGAACACGTATTCTCCGAACCCTTTTACAGGTCAAGTTGTTGGACAACAAATTGACTCACTCTTTTGTCCTTTTTCAGGATATAAAAATAACATTGAAAGTGCATTAGAAAAAAATTTTTATGATCTATCATTTGGTCAGCTGAAGAATTCTTTGCATGCAATTACTACAGTTTTTCCATTCATTCATTCATAACATCATCTGAGGTTATTTGGGAGCAAAGTTAGTAGACTGTCTACTAACGTTGATTTGGGAGCAATCACACACACTGACATAATATGATTTTAGCTGGTTCATTATACTTTACAACTTTTGTATCAACAAAATGATATGGGTTGATGTAATTATCAATTTGCGGTTTTGGCTATTTATTTTCTCTTGGAACTATGTATCGAAATCATGTATCAAACATTTAAAAAAATCTTTGAGTGTCAAAGACGTTTAAGCGACAGAGTAATATTTTTAGAGTAATTTTTCATTTCAAATAACATTCCCAATGGAAACTGCTGTCAAATTATTATTGTAAGAGAAATATTTAGCAGCTTTAGTAATTTTCATAAACTCCGTATAATCAAAAGTTGAGGGTTTCAAAGATTACAATGCAAAACAGTTCTTGAGCGAGTTCTCTGAACCACAGGGGTCACAAGTTCATACAGATAGAAAAAAGATAAATTCTTTTAACCGTATATTATCATAATAATATGCTAGAATAGTATCAGTAGTTATTAGTAATTTTTCATATAGTGATAGCTAATAGTGGGTTATAGTAATTGCAAAAATAATAGACTATTTATTATTTGATATAGCCTATTACTAAATAAGTTTCATAGAATGTGTGAATTATTTATTATGCAGATTGTTATATAATTTGCATTCATCAATTCCATTGAATTAAATTGAATTGTCATTCTGGGATATATTATGTCACACACTGTCAACAAATTTATTACTTTATATTTCTTTTCTATAAAATATATTATTGAAAGGAAATAAATTATGGAGGTTTCTGTTTTCTTCGTGATTTATTCATTATTTGAGTTTATGAATTTTGTACTCAGAAATAAATATGGCTGTCTAGCAAGTAGTCAAATAGAAAAAAGCATTAAATATTTTTTTCTGTATACCCAGTTTCCAGTAAGTTACAATTAATCCAGAAGATATAAAGAATAATTTCATTTGACTTTAATTTTTATTAATGGACTAATCATATGAATAGATGGTATGGTGATTTAATAATAAATTATTTGATTTGAAGTTTCACTTTGAATTGAAAAAAAGTATAACAATAATTGATGGAGCCTCAATTTAATCATTGATAAAAATTAATCTGGAAGGATCTCATTATCATATTATTTGCCAATGTGTAATAGAACTGACTCATTTATTTATTTATTTATGCATTCATAGAAATAAAATAGTTCCAAACTTATTATGAATTATATTGGAAAAGGAACAACAGCTTTTATGTTGATATCAGCAGCATGAGATAATACTGAGAGGGAAATTATGGAGTACTGTAGTATCACACAGAAATAGTTATTTGTGCAACTAGTGCGCAAAGTGACAGTTTGCTGCATCGAAAGAAACGTTTACGCCCGAGCCGTAGGCGAGGGCGGAATGGTTTCTTGAGTGCAGCAAACGAACTTTGCGCACGTATTTCACATTAAATTTTTCCTACAGTTACCATTGAATATGAAAAGTGGGTAATTATGGGTAAAATTGCCTGAATAATGTAGTAGTGTTTGAATGGCGGGGGGCAGCTGTGTGGTGTATGCTGTGGTGGCACTGTGCTGTCGTTGTCCTTGGTTATAATATATAATGAATAATAATTAGCGCGTTGTGCTTCGTTGCACCTCTGCTCACTATAGCAGCCACAGCAGTCACTGTTACCAACTTCATTTTGATTTTGCTGCACTGGTGCTCCATATAACCTACTAACTATTTTGCGTTGTCATGCTGCAAATCTGGAGTACGCAAAGTACTCACTTTGCGCACTAGTGCGGAAAAGTGATTCTTTGCAGCCTGCAATCAGTGCACAAATGGTCACTTTTCAGGGTATCTGTAGGAAAATATATTTTCCTTTCTCCTCTCTGAGAAGTTACTGTACTAGTGTGTGATTCACTGTATGGTGTGTGCATGTGTGCGTGTATGCGCTTCATAAAATTGAAAAGACAGCAGAGCAGAGCAGAGCAAGCCGATCATCTACTAGTAATATTGGATAATTGCCAATCGTGACTTGTTTTTATTTTGTTGAATGTGTGATAGTCAATATGTTGTCTGTTGAGTCGAGTCATCAAGCCGTTACCCGTCCGGCCTTTTGAAACATTAAAATTTATGAAGAAAACAAATAAAAATGAATTTTCATTTGGTATAACCCTTTAATATTGCATAAAGCATAATCATAGTATATGCTATATTATTTGCGAGTGCATAAATATTAATTAATTCAAGACTACAGGCATCGTCTACTGAAAATAAGGTTAGTTCATCTGAGATTTTTGAAGTGGCATTAATATTATTTAGAATCGTTTTTTTTTTTTTGAGTTGAAATTAGGCTAGCGACACCTATTTTTTCTTTCTCTACCATTAAAAAAAAATTGAGTCGATATCTTCAAAAATAGCTGAGATACAATTGTGCCGTAATTAATCACATATACCAAAATTAGACATGAATTATGTTAGGCTATTTCTCAAGTAATTTGTCAAATGATGATATTGACATATTGTACACTGATGACTACAGTACTCTTTTACAAACGAATAAGTACGGTAGGTCGTTTGCATTAGCCTACGGCCTTATTTCACAATATCTTGGCAACATATTTTGAGTAGACCTAAATTTTGTTATTATAATATGATCCTGGGTAAGTCTAAAACCTTGACCAGTATAAAAAGTGATTGACCGGGTATTACTAATTGTCCGATTCGTTTCAAATTTGGCATACAGGATGATATACACCTATTTAACATACTGTGAAGTTTCATCAGAATATATGATGTTTAGGGGTGGTTAGGGGTAAAAAACCCTATTGACCAGCATAAAAAGTGATTGACCGGGTATTCTAATTGTCCGATTCGTTTCAAATTTGGCATACAGGATGATATACACCTATTTAACATACTGTTGAAGTTCATCAGAATAATGATGTTTAGGGGTGGTTAGGGGTAAAAAACCCTATTGACCAGCATAAAAAGTGATTGACCGGGTATTTCTAATTGTCCGATTCGTTTCAAATTTGGCATACAGGATGATATACACATGTCAAACATACTGTTGAAGTTTCATCGAAATATAATTATGTTTAGAGGTGGTTAGGAGTAAAAAACCCTATTGACAGCATAAAAAGTGATTGACCGGGATTTCTAATTTTCCGATTCATTTCAAATTTGGCATACGGGATGATATACACATATTAAACATACTGTCAAAGTTTCATCGAAATATAATGATTTTTTGGGTGGTTAGGGGTAAAAAACCCCATTGACCAGAATAAAAAGTGATTGACCAGGTATTCCAATTGTCCGATTCGTTTCAAATTGGCATACAGGATGATATACACATGTCAAACATACTGTTGAAGTTTCATCGAAATATAATTATGTTTAGAGGTGGTTAGGAGTAAAAAACCCTATTGACAGCATAAAAAGTGATTGACCAGGTATTTCTAATTTTCCGATTCATTTCAAATTTGGCATACGGGATGATATACACATATTGAACATACTGTCAAAGTTTCATCAAAATATAATGATGTTTTGGGGTGGTTAGGGGTACAAAACCCTATTGACCAGCATAAAAAGTGATTGACCAGCGTAAGAAACGTTTACGCCCGAGCCGTAGGCGAGGGCGGAATGGTTTCTTGAGTGCAGCAAACGAACTTTGCGCACGTATTTCACATTAAATTTTTCCTACAGTTACCATTGAATATGAAAAGTGGGTAATTATGGTAAAATTGCCTGAATAATGTAGTAGTGTTTGAATGGCGGGGGCAGCTGTGTGGTGTATGCTGTGGTGGCACTGTGCTGTCGTTGTCCTTGGTTATAATATATAATGTAATAATTAGCGCGTTGTGCTTCGTTGCACCTCTGCTCACTATAGCAGCCACAGCAGTCACTGTTACCAACTTCATTTTGATTTTGCTGCACTGGTGCTCCATATAACCTACTAACTATTTTGCGTTGTCATGCTGCAAATCTGGAGTACGCAAAGTACTCACTTTGCGCACTAGTGCGGAAAAGTGATTCTTTGCAGCCTGCAATCAGTGCACAAATGGTCACTTTTCAGGGTATCTGTAGGAAAATATATTTTCCTTTCTCCTCTCTGAGAAGTTACTGTACTAGTGTGTGATTCACTGTATGGTGTGTGCATGTGTGCGTGTATGCGCTTCATAAAATTGAAAAGACAGCAGAGCAGAGCAGAGCAAGCCGATCATCTACTAGTAATATTGGATAATTGCCAATCGTGACTTGTTTTTATTTTGTTGAATGTGTGATAGTCAATATGTTGTCTGTTGAGTCGAGTCATCAAGCCGTTACCCGTCCGGCCTTTTGAAACATTAAAATTTATGAAGAAAACAAATAAAAATGAATTTTCATTTGGTATAACCCTTTAATATTGCATAAAGCATAATCATAGTATATGCTATATTATTTGCGAGTGCATAAATATTAATTAATTCAAGACTACAGGCATCGTCTACTGAAAATAAGGTTAGTTCATCTGAGATTTTTGAAGTGGCATTAATATTATTTAGAATCGTTTTTTTTTTTTTGAGTTGAAATTAGGCTAGCGACACCTATTTTTTCTTTCTCTACCATTAAAAAAAAATTGAGTCGATATCTTCAAAAATAGCTGAGATACAATTGTGCCGTAATTAATCACATATACCAAAATTAGACATGAATTATGTTAGGCTATTTCTCAAGTAATTTGTCAAATGATGATATTGACATATTGTACACTGATGACTACAGTACTCTTTTACAAACGAATAAGTACGGTAGGTCGTTTGCATTAGCCTACGGCCTTATTTCACAATATCTTGGCAACATATTTTGAGTAGACCTAAATTTTGTTATTATAATATGATCCTGGGTAAGTCTAAAACCTTGACCAGTATAAAAAGTGATTGACCGGGTATTACTAATTGTCCGATTCGTTTCAAATTTGGCATACAGGATGATATACACCTATTTAACATACTGTTGAAGTTTCATCAGAATATAATGATGTTTAGGGGTGGTTAGGGGTAAAAAACCCTATTGACCAGCATAAAAAGTGATTGACCGGGTATTTCTAATTGTCCGATTCGTTTCAAATTTGGCATACAGGATGATATACACCTATTTAACATACTGTTGAAGTTTCATCAGAATATAATGATGTTTAGGGGTGGTTAGGGGTAAAAAACCCTATTGACCAGCATAAAAAGTGATTGACCGGGTATTTCTAATTGTCCGATTCGTTTCAAATTTGGCATACAGGATGATATACACATGTCAAACATACTGTTGAAGTTTCATCGAAATATAATGATGTTTAGGGGTGGTTAGGGGTAAATAAACCCTATTGACAGCATAAAAAGTGATTGACCGGGTATTTCTAATTTTCCGATTCATTTCAAATTTGGCATACGGGATGATATACACATATTAAACATACTGTCAAAGTTTCATCGAAATATAATGATGTTTTGGGGTGGTTAGGGGTAAAAAACCCCATTGACCAGAATAAAAAGTGATTGACCAGGTATTTCTAATTGTCCGATTCGTTTCAAATTTGGCATACAGGATGATATACACATGTCAAACATACTGTTGAAGTTTCATCGAAATATAATTATGTTTAGAGGTGGTTAGGAGTAAAAAACCCTATTGACAGCATAAAAAGTGATTGACCAGGTATTTCTAATTTTCCGATTCATTTCAAATTTGGCATACGGGATGATATACACATATTGAACATACTGTCAAAGTTTCATCAAAATATAATGATGTTTTGGGGTGGTTAGGGGTACAAAACCCTATTGACCAGCATAACCAGCATAAAAAGTGATTGACCGGGTATTTCTTAACGTCAGATTCGTTTCAAATTTGGCATACAGGATGATATACACATATTGAACATACTGTTGAAGTTTCATCGAAATATAATGATGTTTAGGGGTGGTGGTGGTAAAAAACCCTATTGACCAGCATAAAAAGTGATTGACAGGGTATTTCTAATTGTCCGATTCATTTCAAATTTGGTCAATGGGGTTTTTTATCCCTACCACCCCTAAACATCATTATATGTTGATGAAACTTCAACAGAATGTTTAATATGTGTATATTATCCTGTATGCCAAATTTGAAACAAATCGGACAATTAGAAATACCCGGTCAATCACTTTTTATGCTGGTCAATAGGGTTTTTCACCCCTAACCACCCCTAAACATCATTATATCTTGATGAAACTTCAACAGTATGTTAAATATGTGTATATCTCACTGCATGCCAAATTTGAAACGAATCGGACAATTAGAAATACCCGGTCAATCACTTTTTACGCTGGTCAATCACTTTTTATGCTGGTCAATAGGGTTTTTCACCACTAACCACCCCTAAACATCATTATATTTCGATGAAACTTCAACAGTATGTTTGACATGTGTATATCATCCTGTATGCCAAATTTGAAATGAATCGGACAATTAGAAATACCCGGTCAATCACTTTTTATGCTGGTCAAGGTTTTAGGCAGTCCCTATGATCCTTTATTAAAATTTAAAGTTGAAAATAGGTTTCCATTAATAAGTCTATTTGATAGTCAGATTATTGCTATAGGCCTATTTCTGATATTCTATGCAGTACAGGCTGAGTAGTATTGGCTCACACAGACCTCTCCGACTACCCTATAGGCCTATAGTGAGGTATATTAAAGAAAGATAGCGTAACAGCATTGCCGATTCTCAGCCTTGCAACTGATTTCTATAGTCGATATTTAGCCTAATACTGGTAATGGTATATCAACTGTTCATTCTTGTTCCAAATAATAAATTATATTTTATTCGTCAATAAAATATAGTTTTTAATGATTATTTCAATTTGGTAATTTATAAATTTTAATGATTGAGATTAAATATCTTGTTTATTAATTATACTTCCACATTGTTGAAAAATCATCTGGCAACATTGCGGAGCTAGAATTGAATAGCGGCCGTAGTGCTATCTGCTTTTTCGAATAATAAACAATGATATAATAGCAACGCCATTGCTAATCAAACACTGCTATTACAACGTGGACCTCACTTTTTTAGATTTTTGTTTGTCAACTATTGTTGGCCTAGCCCACCTTCAGGGATCCTACTGTTCATATTATAGCCAATGGCTTTTATAAATTTTGCTGATAAAGATATCTCTTTGCACCATCAATGCAGGGATTTATTACTGTTCTTTATTTTCAAACTACTAAAATAAATTTTCTGATTGTGGTGGAGATAGCCTACAAACTTTTTATTTAAAATGTTTGCTGTGATAAAATTCGATCAATTTTATTATTTGTCTCAGGCTAAACAACAGTTAGCATTGACAATAGTCATATAGGGTACATTAAAAACATGAAAATTTTAACTTCCATTTACAAAGTTGGATTTTAAGGAGTAATAAATAATATATCAGTTACATAATTATACAGTTTAGAATGATTTGAAAAATTGCTTTGGTTAATGAGTTACTTTGTGTTATCTAAATTTAATTATTATTCTTTAATTGTATATTATATCATGGTCAATCTTATTTTAAGGATACATACAAGATGTATCTGGCATAGGCTACATAGAATTAAATAATTGAGTTTAAAGATTTTGTGTGTCTGTGTCATTATTGTAATGTAAGGCCTATTGAAACAGTGGTGAGACACAGCTCAAGAAATTTTAGAATTGTATAGAAGCTGAAAATTAAAATGTTTTTTTTCAGGTCCACCTTGTATGATGTGACTATCTTATTCAATATTTCTGGTTTTGAGGAAAGCATTTGCCAATCATATCAAACGTAAGTAATATCTGAGGAGACTTTATTATGCTTTTCTTAAAATTAATTATCAACTGTTACTATTAACTGTGAGTTACCGTAGTTATAGTTATCAATAGTAATTAGTAACAATTACTATTAACTATTATGCTAGGGCCACACGAGCGCACATAGTGCGTCCGTTGCAACTTACTTTTTGCGGCCGTCGCCAATGACACCACACGAGCGTTGAGTGTGGTGCGTCAACGTCAGTTGGCTTTACGCAATTGAACCTGACGAAGTAATAACTTTCGCATGTCTCGACATGCATTGTAGCATTTCTACGCAGTTCAAAAATCACCGTCCGTTACGACTTCCGTTACTTGGTACGCACGTATCTCGTGTGTTGTCACCAATTCACTTCTATGTATTTCCACAACGGATATCAAAAAGTAAGTTGCAACGGATGCACTTTGTGCGCTCGTGTGGCCCTAGCCTTAATGGCCGGCCTATCGAGCAGCATAATACTGAAACTAATAAGAACGAAATGTTAATTAACTTGTTGTATAAATGTTTGCCTAGAGGCAGTGGCGGCTCCAGGGGGGGGCATAGAGGCATGGACCTCCGTGAGCTCAGAAAGTTTTATATTTTCAACAGGACTCTATCAAAAGAAATTAATGTTTCAAAAAAAATCATTGATTCATACAATAATTAATACATTATCAACTTATAATGAATCATTCATAATTTGAATATGATTTTTTTAATAATATAATCCATTAAATAATATTTGTGAACCTATCTGAATCGCTAACCGCAGAAAGGCACCATGTCCAGTTTTCATAATTTTACAGAAGAGACAAAACACTTGATAAAACCTAACCCTGCAGTAGGCCTAAATGATTTATTCAAAACGTGGCCTCGCCATTACAATGCTATCAGTTGGACATGTTTCCTTTCTGCGGTTAGCGATTCATTTATAAAAATGTGATTACTGAGATTTTAGTTAATTATGGAAATCAATGAGTGAGCTAGAGAAAATGATTCCTACCATTTTTCAGTAAGCTGCAAGAACATTAATTTTTCTCCTCGTGTTTTAACTCCATTAACTCATTATGTTTATGAGTAACAAACTAATTTTTTTCTGGTCATGCCCCCCCACCGCACAGATTTGTTGTTTTAATTCTAATACTGGATTCTATTCTTTACAGCCTCAACTGTTTGAAATAATCCAATCTATGATAAAATAACATAATATAAGATCTGAGAAATATTTCCAGATAGTCTAAAACTTGTTTCTCTATACCAATTATAGGTTACATTCATTTGATCAGTGTTTCACCTTGTGATCCATTGAGGATGATCAAGAAATCATAAGTTTTGGTTCACCTAATTTTTCAGTTTCCTGCAATTCCCGTCCAATATAACTGGCGGACAGATAAAATTATTCCTGTCCCATCCATTGAATTTCAAAGAGAGAAGGAAATCTTCTAAATTCATCTCTCCAAAAATTTAAAACTTTCAAGAGTAATAAGTTATGATTTTTCACAAGAGTGTTGAATTTTCGGAAACCTGAATTAAAATGCAAATTAAAATGTTTTTTCAGGTCTACCTTGTATGATGTGACTATCTTCTTATTCAATATTTGTGGTTTTGAGGAAGCATTTGCCCATCATATCAATTGTAAGTAATATTGAGGAGACATTATTATGCTTTTCTTACAATTATTATCAACTGTTACTACTAACTGTCAAGTCAATAGTAACAGTATTAACTATTAATTTATGGCCTATCAAGCAGCATACTAAAGCTAATATAATAGTCCAGGCAATGGATGCTCAAAAAAGGGTATAGAGGGAAATGTTTGGAAGACAATTTCTTACCCCGCAGTTCTGTTTAGGGTATTTAAGGAGGTAAACATATAAAAGTGAAATTTTCATTGCTGCAACAAGTGTTAACTCAGCGGTTCCACACCTTCAACAGAGGGGATAAAGATGTACACTTTTGGCATGTTCACCTACTAACTGGTCCAAATTAAGCTGCAAAGTCAAAAATTGTTTCACAGACACCCCCCTTCAAATGTGATTTTCAAACGATCAATTGTTTCAGCAATGAAAATTTCACCCCCTACATTGAAGCTGCTATAACAATGAAATGTTAAAAAATGTGATTTTCAAACGATCAATTGTTTCAGCAATGAAAATTTCACCCCCTACATTGAAGCTGCTATAACAATGAAAGGAAAACTTGGAATAGTGAAATAAAGCATCATTTCAAAGAGAATTCAATGCTCTATAAGTATCAGTTTTTATGATGCATTGTTCGAGATTTATAAGCCCTGAAAGAGCAAAACATTTGATAAAAACCTGTCATTTTAACAATTACACACCTTCAAGAGCGAATATCTTGGTAACTGTTTAGAATATTACAAAATTCCAGCGAACAAAAAGTGTAGAGAATTTATTAAGCTTCATTTTTGAATAGTTAGTTATGTCAGTTGAACACATTGTTCTCAAGTTATGAGCGTGGGAGCAAAACGCTTAAAATGCAATTTTCAAACCACCCTCATCCCTTTAGCACATGAGTTAGGAATTTTGATATGTTCTTCTCGTAACCAGTCTTAACAAAGCTGCAAAGTCAAAAATTGTGTCCAAAACATTCCCTCCAAATTCCTTTGTCAATTGGTCTATTGTTGAAAAAATGGAGATTTCACAATCAACACTAATGCTGCTGCAACAGTTATAGGGAAATGCGTATAAGTGTGAAATTATACATCAAATTGAAGACAATTCAATGCGTTATAAGCTCATAATCAGCATGAATTTTTCCCATCGATTTTTAAAAAGTTATAAGAGCAAAAATTGAAATATATTGGAGGCAAACATGTTTTTTCAAAAATTTTACACCTTCAAGAGAGGATATATCGAAAACTAGAGAAGATACTGTATAGAAAAAGTTGTGAGATGAATATTGTAAGAAATTATGTAAGCTTAAATTTTGTAAATAACAATTATGTACGTAAGATTCATAGTTTTAGATTTATATGCGAGAAACCAAAAAATGGTACCTTTGAACCACCCACACCCTCTTAGCACATGTGGTAGGGGTGGGGACTTTTGATATGTTTACCTCCTTACTACCCTAAACAGAACTGCAGGGTCAAAAATTGTCTTCCAAACATTCCCCTTTATAGCCTTTTCTTGACTGGACTATAAGAACGGAATGTTCATTAACTTGATGTATAAATAAGTGCCTGAGTAACTGAGTAGAGGAGGGTTTATTTCTGACGTATTAAAAGTGGCCTCCAGATGTTTTCATCAACAATTAATTTTTGTCACATTCCAGGATTTGACTGTGCATAACCACTTATCTGTATTGAATGGAGAAAAGTTACCTTAGCTTAAAGAAAGACCTCTATGACTTCGCCTGTATTCAGGCATTATAAAGTAGGTCTACCTGAATTTTGTTACTGTAAAATCTAATGGATAAGAAACATTTTTTTGGCATTTGTAGTGTCTTATATCTCACTATAAAATGAATGCTCTATGTGAGAGGAAAACTCTTCAACAAATCTCATAGTAGAATAGTTTAATGAAGGCAGCTGAATCAGACAAGGGTCTGATCAAAAGATTTACACTCATGAAGTTGGAAGTGTTCTTTTAGAACACTTAGCAACTCTTTAGAAACTCGCGCTCGGCAGGGGGCTTCGCCCCCTGCACCCCCAATAGGGTGGGTTAGCAGCCTCCGCGCTTCGCGCTCCGGCTGGGAGGCAGGCTTCGCCCGCCCAATTGTCTTTTGTGACTATAAGTGTTGGGTAGCAGGCTCCGCGTTTCGCGCTCCGGCTGGGAGGCAGGCTTCGCCCGCCCAATTGTCTTTTGTGACTATAAGTGTTGGGTAGCAGGCTCCGCGTTTCGCGCTCCGGCTGGGATGCGGGCTCCGCCCGCACAATTGTCTTCTTCTCCTCCTCCTTCCTCTCTTCCTCCTTCCTCTTCTTCTTCTTCAATAATTAGATCACAGCTGATGGTCAGTAAACAACTTGGAATGATGCCAGGAAAGGCGCAACACGGTACAAAGATCTCACACACACACACACACACACACACACACACACACACACACACACACACACACACACACACACACACACACACACACACACACACACACACACACACACACACACACACACACACACACAGTTTTCGATGAAAACTCAAATTTGGTTGAAATTTAGCTATGGCTATTAACTTAACTTGGCGAGCTGAACAAAAAAGCTTGAAATAAATTTTTTGTGGGAAACAAATTTAAATGTATCCCAAATATTTGGGCGAGTACAGGGGTGCCGGGGGGGAAAAATTTGGAAGGTCTGGAGGTTTTCCCGTAGCCTCCAGTGTAGTATGCAACAGATTTGGTATTCAGTTTTCACAGCGATCTTATAACAGCGATCTTATAGTTTTGGCTGGGAATTTTTCGTATTTGGGAAAACTTCAAATTTTCGATGAAAACTCAATTTCCCGGGTCCCCATTTGAATTCGGTTGAAATTGAACTATGGCTATAGGCTTATCTCCGGGGGCTGAACAAAATAGCTTTTATCGAATTTTCTGTGCGATGCTGATTTCAAATGTCGAAAAAATTTAGGGGTCTCTAGGGGGCCAGGAGGTAAAATTTTCGTGATTTGGAGGTTTTCCCATAGCCTTCAGTACGTTCCCTAATTGATTTCGAGGTTGTTTGTCCGTGACAATCAGCCGTATTGGCTGCTAATTTCTTGTCTATGTGGCTTTAATATAATAAAGATTGGCAACTTCAGTATAATAAGATTTACTATCAATGCTAAACAACAGTTAGCATTGACAATAGTCATATACATTAAAAACATGAAAATTTTAACTTCCATTTACAAAGTTGGATTTTAAGAAGTAATAAATAATATATCAGTTACATAATTATACAGTTTAGAATGATTTGAAAAATTCCTTTGGTTAATGAGTTACTTTGTGTTATCTAAATTTAATTATTATTCTTTAATTGTATATTATATCATGGTCAATCTTATTTTAAGGATACATACAAGATGTATCTGGCATAGGCTACATAGAATTAAATAATTGAGTTTAAAGATTTTGTGTGTCTGTGTCATTATTATAATGTAAGGCCTATTGAAACAGTGGTGAGACACAGCTCAAGAAATTTTAGAATTGTATAGAAGCTGAAAATTAAAATGTTTTTTTTCAGGTCCACCTTGTATGATGTGACTATCTTATTCAATATTTCTGGTTTTGAGGAAAGCATTTGCCAATCATATCAAACGTAAGTAATATCTGAGGAGACTTTATTATGCTTTTCTTACAATTAATTATCAACTGTTACTATTAACTGTGAGTTACCGTAGTTATAGTTATCAATAGTAATTAGTAACAATTACTATTAACTATTAGGCTAGGGCCACACGAGCGCACATAGTGCGTCCGTTGCAACTTACTTTTTGCGGCCGTCGCCAATTACACCACACGAGCGTTGAGTGTGGTGCGTCAACGTCAGTTGGCTTTATGCAATTGAACCTGACGAAGTAATAACTTTTGCATGTCTCCTTCAGAACATTTAAAACTAATAATACATAATCATAACTGTGACACTCCCAACTGTACTTGTTCAACTATAGAAAGAGTTAAGTCAATGAAATATTTAGGAATTACGATTGATCAGCATATTAAATGGGACATTCAAATCCAAAATCTTTGTTATAAATTAAAATACTTGATTACAATATTTTACAAAATTAATCAATTGAAAGACTTGAACATTCTCAGAACAATTTACAATGCATATGCTCACTCAATCTTCCACTACAATATAGAAGTATGGGGAGCAGCCTTTGACACCCATTTCAATAAACTTTTTACTATTCAAAAGCATATCATTAGGGCTGCGCTAGGAAGACCAAGACGCTATCCTAGCAGACTAATATTTGATGAGATAAACTTACCAACGCTTCGCCAAATGTACATAACAAACTTAATTATATTCATAAATAAAAATACACATCTATTGTAATATTACATTTTTTCTCACATTTGAATCGAATCTTCAATTCGAGATCTATGAAACTTTATAGTAAATATCAGAGTCATCAATAGACGGACAAACTTTTTGACGGAGAATTTATTATCGTAAATGTTTGTTGCATTGTTCCATGGTGTCACCGAGGCAGGGTTAACAAAATTACTAGATAAATGGTTTATTTAAATCGAGATATATATAAAAATTTAAAATAATAGTTTCAAAATAAAGTTTTATTGAGAACAGATGTAGAATGTGAATTCTAAACTTGTAAGTTATAATTTTTTGGTGACGTGTCTGTAAAATCTATACTGAACAAGGCGTTGGCTTTGTGACTTGTAACTTAGTTTTTTCCTGTTCAGCCTCTCTAGAAAAATGGCTGGCTAAGTGTGTTGTTGTGGAGTTTTGCTCTGAATCATTTTCGTTTATTAATGTTTTAAATTGAGTTTTATACAAATTTTTGTGTTCTATTTTGTTAAGATTTAGCTGTTTGTATCTTCAAGCCAATAGCCACTGTTTTTCAACTGTAAACTAGATAAGTATTTTAGTTCGTAGTTACTCTAAAAATAATTAGGCTTAAGATATAGTTCTTTGTGTATTTGTATAAATTCATCTGAAGATTATAAGTTAATTTGCTCTGAAAACTGGATTTCTCATTCATAGGCAATAGATCCATTCACAATTTATCAAGAATCTATTTCATTGGAGCCGACAACTATCCTTAGGTCGATAGGTGTTAAATGCTATTCCAACCGTTTAAGGAAAAATTGGTAGCACGGCAAATGTTACCCCTGTGGTGGGACAGAATTACAAAATAAATATGTCCCAAATGGTACACCATGAAATCCCTGGTTGTAAAAAATTATTAGTAGGATAGATATCTTGATAGGTTATGAATGGTTTGTTGCTGAGTGGGAAGTCGGTTCAAGAGAGATCAAGTTTTACAAAATGGCAAACATTAAAAATGATCTGAATCTTATAGCATTCTTAACACAAAAGTTTGATGAGCAAAATGCTAGGTTTGATGAGTTAAATGCTAGATTTGATGAGCAAAATGCTAAATTTGATAAGCAAAATGCTAAGTTAGACCAAATGTTTAAAAATCAAAATGCTAGGTTTGATGATATGAAGCAAGAATGTACTAGCATTAGACTAGAGCAGGTTAGTATAAACCTTCTATTGAAAAATGCACATGAAACATTGAAAGATAATCATGAAGATAGTAATGTTAAGATACAGGATCAACTCATTCAAGTTTCTGACACTGTAGGCCTAGTTACTGTTGTTGAAAAAGTCAACCTTAATGAGATAGTAGAATTGAGTAAAGAAGTAGGTAGGGAGTTGTCTTCACTGAAAGTCAACTATCATGAAAGTAATATTGCTACATTGAAGGTTAGGAAAACTATGAGCAAAGTGAATGATTACATGAGACAGGTTTCTGTAGAGGTTAGGAACAATGTAAACAAAATGAATGTTGCTTTGAGTCAAGTTGATGAGTTCAACTTTCAACTGAGAATTGAAAAGGTGTATGCTATGCATTCTCAAGTGAACATGACTAACTTTTGTAGGCAAAACGGCTTTGTTGAAACAAATGAACCCATGAATAAAATCATGCTATTGAAGAAAACAAAACGCAAAGTTTCCATTGATGTATTAGTATTCAAAGGTTGTTTCAAGTTGCTTATTTACAAGATGATGACAGTGAATCACATGATGAAAGGGTATTCTCCAGCACACAATGATTAGGAATCCTGTGTTATGCCGGGATTCAGAATAGCATAATCGCTACACAGTGTATGGTAAGAGTCCATAATTGTGTCTTTTTTCTTTCCTGTAGCCTATTTTTCTTGGCCCTTAATCTTTTCAATTTTCGATTCTTTCCTGTCTTTGTGTAATATTCAGTAATTTCTTCTATGATGCATATCTTAACCAATCTTGTCCATAGTCATTTAAATTTGTATTCTTCTGAAATAATTTTGGAAGTTAAAATAGTAGCTTATTTTCCTAATCTTTAAATTGTTGATAAAACTTAACTTTTCTAAAATCTATCCATATTAGTGTAAATAATTGTTTGCTTGTGACATATTTTTTCATCATGTATCACTTATTTTGAAATGTGTGTTGTTTTAGGGAATTTATTTACCCAGTTTTCTTTTTCTCTTTTTTGTATTTTTTAGGGAACTTATTTACCCATTATTCATCTTGATCATCTTTGTATTATAATCTTGAAATGTTTATACTTATTATACAGTCTTTAAATTTTAAATTATTTTAAAAAATAAATGGTTCAATTTAAAACGTTTTGTTATATTATTAATTGAAATAAGTTTTTGTGATTGATATTTTTTTTCAAATTTTTAAAATTGTTTGTTCTATAAATTTTGATATGATTGATTATCGTTTGAAATGGATGCTGGAGTGTATGTAGAATTTTTAGTGGGGTTTGTTGATTTGAATTTTGCTGGTATGTGATTGTTTTTTGAGATGGAAACCCATTATTGCCTAAAGAAGGAATAACAGAGGTTATGACTTAGAGAGGCAGTAATGAGATAATATTTTTTGTGTTGATTAATAATGTTGATTGCCATAGATGCAAAAATAATGATTAATAATGTTGATTGCCATAGATGCAGATTACTGATGAATATTGTTTGCCTTTGAAGCAAAATATTATTGATGTTTTGAATGGTTTCTTGTTTAATGATTGATAGTAAAGTTTTGTCATGAAATGTAGTTTGTGTTTAGAACATTGAAGAGTCGAAATAAACTGTAGTATCCAACAAACGATGATTAATAATATTAAATAATTTGCTTTTTATACAATTTTTAAACAAAATTAAAACTAAATAATTTTGAAACCCTGAATGATAAATCATAAATGTGAAATGAACTTGCTATAAATGAAATGTTATACTAAATGATAATGAAATGCAGGATATATTATGAAATGATTGTGAATAGAAGACCAATTGTTTGAAATTATTGAAATTAATTTTTGTTGTGATGATCTGATGTGTTTTACAATTTTGATAATGATACAGGGTGTTATGAAATTCTATTTCTATTTTGAAGAATGGATTAAATTTTGATAATTGAACAGTGAATAGATGAAAATGAATTTTTTTTAAATTTATCATTGATATGTCCATATTTCACAATTTATGTATTGCTGACTGTATAATAGGATGTTAACAAATTTCAATTTCATAAATACTTAAAAATAATTTTCATGTGTATTAGATTGTATTGATAGCCTAATCAAGTTTTTCTTTTTAGTGTATAAGCATTTTAAGATAACAGGTACAGCACAGACATTAACATTGAAATAGTTATCATGTGAATCTCGAAATCAACAACAAGTGAACGCCATGAAGAGTGTTAAGAACATTTGGGTGATTTTCGAACTAGTGTGACTCATCTACGCTGCGGCCTACACCAATAACTACGCCAATGTCAACGCTGCGGCCTACACCAATATCTACGCCAATATCAACATAATTAACTACGCCAAAATCAATGCTGATGCCTACACTAATAACTACGCCAATATCAACACTAATAACTACGCAAAAATGCCAAAATCTACGCCGATGCCTGTGCTGATGTCAATGCCTGCGCCAACGCCAATGCCTGCGCCAATGCCAATGCCTGCGCCAATGCCAAAATCTGCGCCAATGCTGATGCCAATGCCAATAGCTACGCCAATGCCTGCGCCAATGCCAAAATCTGCGCCAATGCTGATGTCAACGCCAATAACTATGCCAATGTCAACACCAATAACTACGCCAAAATCAATGCTGATGCCACCGCCAATATCTACGCCGATGCCTGCGCCAATGCCAATGCCTGCGCCAATGCCAATAGCTACGCCAATGCCTGCGCCAATGCTGATGCCACCGCCAATATCTACGCCAATGCCGACACCAAAGCATACGCCAATAACAATGCCAACGCTTATTGCTGACTTTGTATCTCAAACTTCAACACTACTACATTACCTGGAGGTAATTGCCATCCATGTTCACATTCACAACTTTGAATTCAGAAGAACAGTCACAGTATCATGAAAGAATTGATTCAAAAAATCCTCTCCTAAATTATTCCTGTATGCAGAACTCTAAACCTTGAAAGCTGAAAATATCAAAAAACCAAACCTTACCTAAATTAATCCTCACCTAAATTAATCCTGTATGCAGCGTCTATCTCTTTTCCAAAAAACGAATTACATTGTCATTTCAAGCCTGAAATGTACATTGTATAATTACAAATATGATACAAAATTTACATGACTCTGTATTGAATTTGGAATGCAGCCGTCTACTACAAGCATGAAGCAATGCTAACTAAGATGTCACCTGTATCGAGTTTGGAATGCAGCCGTCTACTACAAACATGAAGCAATGCTAACTGAGATGTCACCTGTATCGAGTTTGGAATGCAGCTGTCTACTACAAACATGAAGCAATGCTAACTGAGATGTCACCTGTATCGAGTTTGATATGCATCAGTCGACTACAAGTATCAGCCCAACACTACGTGCATCCAGATCAGCCCAACACTTAACGTCATCACATTGGAGTCACACTTAACTGAAAATCATACTGAGTGCCTTAACGGACTGTTTTCCAAAATGTGCATCAATAAAATCAACCGCGTCAATAGTGAAAGAAATGAACATTTTTTGATTTATTGAAATTTTATGTGAAAATTAAATGTAACAATTCATCAATTCATTTAAAAAAAAAAAAAAAAAATAATAATAATAATAATAATAATAAATTTTTCATTCAACATACTAAATTTTTTTATGCAATAAAAATTAAATTTTTCTATCTATTAAATTTATGTGCAATTTCAAAAAACTATTCTTTACATATTAAACTTTCTGTTGAGATATTTTTCTTTAAATTATAAAGCTAAATCAAAAGTAATATTGATATTCTATATTTTGAGATATTGTTTGGAACATATAACAAACGCTATTGATGAATTTTTATAATAATTTTCAATATTATTGGATTAACATGTAATGTTTTTCTAGAAAAAATTGTTACTGTTCTCAAATTTAAATTTCAACAATTTTCATTAGGGTCAATGTAATTTTTTTCTTTAAATTTTCAAACAGTAAAATTTTTTTATGTCAAGAGGGGGGTATTTGTAATATTACATTTTTTCTCACATTTGAATCGAATCTTCAATTCGAGATCTATGAAACTTTATAGTAAATATCAGAGTCATCAATAGACGGACAAACTTTTTGATGGAGAATTTATTATCGTAAATGTTTGTTGCATTGTTCCATGGTGTCACCGAGGCAGGGTTAACAAAATTACTAGATAAATGGTTTATTTAAATCGAGATATATATAAAAATTTAAAATAATAGTTTCAAAATAAAGTTTTATTGAGAACAGATGTAGAATGTGAATTCTAAACTTGTAAGTTATAATTTTTTGGTGACGTGTCTGTAAAATCTATACTGAACAAGGCGTTGGCTTTGTGACTTGCAACTTAGTTTTTTCCTGTTCAGCCTCTCTAGAAAAATGGCTGGCTAAGCGTGTTGTTGTGGAGTTTTGCTCTGAATCATTTTCGTTTATTAATGTTTTAAATTGAGTTTTATACAAATTTTTGTGTTCTATTTTGTTAAGATTTAGCTGTTTGTATCTTCAAGCCAATAGCCACTGTTTTTCAACTGTAAACTAGATAAGTATTTTAGTTCGTAGTTACTCTAAAAATAATTAGGCTTAAGATATAGTTCTTTGTGTATTTGTATAAATTCATCTGAAGATTATAAGTTAATTTGCTCTGAAAACTGGATTTCTCATTCATAGGCAATAGATCCATTCACAATTTATCAAGAATCTATTTCATTGGAGCCGACAACTATCCTTAGGTTGATAGGTGTTAAATGCTATTCCAACCGTTTAAGGAAAAATTGGTAGCACGGCACTATTTACTCAATGCAATGTCACTTACAATTTAAGACCAGCAAGTGTAAGTGCTTACAGTATAAATTTCACTGCATTGACAACCAGCAATCATCAATTCAAGTTCCAGAGCGATAAGCTAATAAATAGAATACCAGACGATTTCATTAGGGATAAAATTACAAGTAATAAATTAAATAAAATAAGATCCTGGGTAAAAGAGAATTACTTTTTTAAAATCGAAAACTAAATTACTATAATTATAACTTGTTTTTAACACGCTCAATTTAAACTTGGTTTTTTTTTTGATTACCTGAAAAAAGAATTTTTTTTTATTATTATTATTATAATTTCTATATTAGCCTACCTATTTCTATTATTGGGCTTGTTGATTTTTGATTCAAGAATTGATTTTTGTTTTTATTTATACATATTTTTGGTTTTTGGTTTACTATCTTTTAGTTTGTATTTTAGAATATTATCACGGCAAATGTACAAATAATTTAAAGAATATTTTCGAACTCGTGGCTGGAACTCAAGGCTTCTTTTTCCAGCCTCACCAATGTATATTAGTTGATATTAGTTGATAAGATTTAGTACTCTTATATACAATGAAGTTAACTCCACCCACAAAGAGCATTTGGACAAAATGTTATTCAATTTAACAAGTATAGCATAGCAACAGACATCATCATCAGTTATTATATGATGTTTGTAGATTAAACATAGAGCATTTGTCATGATGTCCCTAGTATTGAAGTTTTATAGTCTACTTTCAAGTTTTGGAGAAGCCATTCTTGGCATTCACCGGCATCCACTTTGCATTCAATGATAATAAATGTTAGCATCTTGTATAAGTCGTGATATACTGCTCTTGGAATACAATTTTGATGCAAATTATGTCACAAATGTTGGTGGCTGCCAAGATAAAAGAAAATTATATTAAATTTCTGGTACTGATATCAATTTATTTTTTCAGATCATGTTACTGAGGACAGTGGATAAAATTGATATGGTGTTTTGTTACCATGCTATGGGAGGGTAATGGTGGATGAGTGAGGGATGACACTAACAGGACAATAAGAATCGCGTTTGAGAGAACTGAAATGCATTCTAAGCTAGTATTTCATCTTAGCCAAGTATTCAAGTTTATGAAACTACTGTCTGTAAGACAGGCATCACGATGTAAGCAAATACAGTTGTAGCAAATAATATTATATCTTTGATAAATAAAATTAATTTGAATTTATTCGAATTTGTTATTGATTATTATTATCCTATTCCATTCTAGCACCTCCTGTGTGAATTTATAATTTACAAAAGTAATATATTCTGATTTTTGTAAACAATACTTTGACAGAAATGAAAATACATTTGAAAGCTTAAAAAATATATTGGAAATTTGATTTTTCAAAATGTGTTCTGAGTTTTCTAAAAGAAAGTTTAAAAGTTAATTATACTCTGAATCTCTCTTTTTGTATCTCTCATATTTCTATGATGAGACAGAAATTTTTCTGTTGCAATAAGACATTTTACAATGCATGCTCAACATCAAATAATAAATAATGTTGAAAGTTGAGAAATACAATCAGGGGCCTGTTTCATAAAAATTTAGAAGTCCTGTAATACAGGAACAGCTGATTATATCGGCTATATTGAACATGTAATTGGAATGGTGATTCTCCTGTATTACAGGACTTGTAACTTTTATGAAACAGGCCCCAGGCCCCTGTTTCATAAAAACTTGGATGTCCTGTAATACAGGAACGGCTGATTTTATCAGCTGTATTGAGCATGTAATTGGAATGGTGATCCTCCTGTATTACGTGACTTATAAGTTTTATGAAACAGGGCCCAGGTTTCACTGAGTAATAAAATAAATAAACAATTGCAATGATTTATTGAACGAGCGTTAGCGAGTTCTCACCTTTGACTTACTGAAGGCCAAAGTCGTTGTTCATCTGTTTGTATGTTCTACAATAACATCAGAGAGAATTGATCAATCAGCTTCAAATGTTGAACACGTATTCTTTGAACCTTTTTACAGGTCAAGTTCGTTGGACAGCAGAGTTCACTAAGGCCCGCCGCAAAGTAGACCCACGCTAATCCACGAAAAGCAACCCACGCCGTGGGATGTTTTGTAAACCATTGCTAGGCTTCTCTAGACATCTGTGTAATACATGCAATGAATAATCACTTGTCAGCTGATTGATTATGAATAATTTTATAGCAATGGTTTAAAAAACATTCCACAGCGTGGGTTGCTTTTCGTGGATTAACGTGGGTCTACTTTGCGGCGGCCTAACTCCATCGTCCTTTTTCAGGATATACAAATAACATTGAAAGTGCTTAAGAAGAAAAATTTGTTTCGATTTTTTTATCATTTAGTCAGCTGGAATTAATTAGATGCTATTTATGTAATTTTTCAATTCATTTAAAAAAGCTGATGCTATTTGGCAGGCTGGTATCACACTGACTGTCCTTTATGCGCCGACACATGATTTCAGCTGAATAATACTCAACATAATTATTTCATTTATAAGTTCTATATTAATGTTAACGTCTGTCTGCCTGTCTATTAACTGTAACATACGCGTAATTGATAATACTAATTTGTGATAGCAGTTGCTATGACATTGACAAATTTTCTATGACAATTTTTTTTTTGTTCAGTGTTAAAATTGTGAGTAGAGCTACTATTAGTGTTTACTAACACTCGATTATTCAATTTAGGTACCCATATATTTCATTTTTGTATCACTAGTAGTTCTGTGAACGGTAGACCTCGCGCAGTTGTAACGACTTCCCAAACCATAAGCACATCCACACTGATACACTAACTATTTATTTGATCAGATCATGCTTACACAAGATTTAATTAACTTATAACGCTTTCCAGAATTTAGCGCGAGAAAGCCAGAAGACATCTAGGCGCCCAGACGAGCTGTTATAAGTTCTTTGCATCCTATTTAATAGTGCATAAAAATTGCATTCAATGAGGCATGCAGTTTATAGTCTACACAGATGCTAATTTTTTACCAAGTTACATAGAGATATTAAATTGCATGCGTCATGGCATGCAATTTATAGTCAACTCGACAGCTGATTTATGATGAATAATTCTATAGTTTGATTTTCACTCTAATATTGACGTATGAAGGAGGCTCCTTTTTCCTTTTATATTATCCTTAAAATGTAAAATTTCCAAAAACATTGTATATACGTCGACGCGCAATTTAAAAAGGAACATAAATATACCTGTCAAATTTCATGAAAATCTATTACCGCGTTTCGCCGTAAATGCGCAATATATAAACATTTAAACACTAAGAGAAATGCCAAACCGTCGACTTGAATCTTAGACCTCACTTCGGTCAATTAATTATTAGTATTATCTTTAATGTTGAGATCATTGAAACGTTTTCAGATACATGTGCAGGTTTTGTCATTAATTTTCTTTTTAAATTCTGTATCGAAATCATGTATCATATGACCACGTTCCTATTTGAAAAAAGAAGTTGTATTAAAAATGAAGTTGGATCCAAGATGGCGGAGTATAGTTTTGAAGCGATAGAAAGTAGTTTTTTTCAATTGGAATAGGATCCCCATGGAACCTAATGTCATATCATACTACTTGTAGAAGAGATATTTAACTGTTTCCATAATAATTCTCATTAACTCAGGGTATAATTACAAATTGCGGATTTCAGAGATCAATACAACAGTTCATGAGCGAGTTCTATAACCCAGGGGTCACTAGTTATTCTATTAAAAAACAAATCAACTGTCAGCTGGATTATAAATTACATTCAATATTTTTTATATAAATACGAGTAGCCCTTACAAAGAAAGCAAGTAGGTAATATTGGAGTATGGAGAAAATTCCTCTACTCTCATAATATTATTATCCTGAAGAAAACACAAATTGAGTCAGCTGTATTTCGTCTATTTTTGCAAATTGGTTTTTAATGCCTAAGGGCATTAAGGACCGGTTTCCGAGCTCGGGATTTGGTTGTTAAGTTCTATACTTTAAACAGCCCGAGTTGGAAAATTTGCTTTCCAAAATGGGGCATAGTCCACGTTTAAATTAAATTTTCGAAAAACTAGAAAGCCGGTTAAGTTTCAATTGTGATTAATTCCACGAGAACCAATCAGAGAAGCCGTTCTATCAAAAAGGTCTTCTCTGATTGGTTCTCGTGAAATTAATCACGGTTAAAATTTAACCGGATTTTGTGCAACCAGGCTGTATAAATACAGTGTTTCGCTGTAAATGCGGAACACCCATCAAGAGAAAAGCAAAACCGTCAATTTGAAACTTGGACCTCGCTTCGCTCGGTCAATGAATAATATTTTATAGTCTCATTGTTTCTTTGATCAGAAGTAGATGATGTATATAGCGATATTGGAGTATGAAGGGTTTCACTAAAATTACTATTGCCCAGGTCAGTAAAATAATTGAAAACATGAATCTTTTGCTTTCATTGTTTTCTATAGATATGGCAACAGGAATTTATTTTGGTTGTTTCTCCATAAAAGTTTTCTATTGATACTACTAGTCTATATATCAATAATAATTTTTATTTATTTAAATACTATTTATATATCATTAAATATTATTATTACCCCGTCACATTATATTATGATGAAGTGGGGTATCATTTTTTTAAGAATGTGCAAAAACAGTATGGTAGGCCTAAAACTTTATTCTGATTATTACTTTTGTGAGATAATGGAATAAGTAGGTAATCAATAATATTAAATATAAATAAAAATACTGAAATGGAGTTTTTTTAAACGAATAAGTTTTTCAAAGATTATTATTCTTTTGAGAAAAATTATCTATTCAAAAATACCATGAAGAAAATATCCATGTACATTTACTGAATCAAAGCTCGTACTGTATATGTCCAACTACATTTTCTATTTCACTTGTGGCTTCAGTTACATTGTGCATTATGATCACTTGACCTAAGTTTGCAGGTTGAATAATGAAAAAAATGGATTCTTTATCTGACATTGCAATTGGATTATAATAATGTTGTTTATCCAAGTTGATAAACATTTGAAAAATATTTTGAAAAGATATTAGGGAAATATTTTGGGACTGTGACATGATACACACCACACACCTGAAAATAAACTATTCATTTTTTGAATTCTCTAAATATTATTATTACTGTATTTTTG
Source organism: Nilaparvata lugens (assembly GCF_014356525.2). Classification (NCBI taxonomy): domain Eukaryota; kingdom Metazoa; phylum Arthropoda; class Insecta; order Hemiptera; family Delphacidae; genus Nilaparvata; species Nilaparvata lugens. The sequence goes on from NC_052506.1 coordinate 43,771,681, forward strand.
TTTTGCTGTTTTTATTCATTTTTATAATGAAACTTCTTCTGAATGTTTATTTCAAATTTTGATGATTGTAATTTCACACTACTTTGCATGAATTCATTAGAAGTAAAATGATGACATGCTGAACTTCTGAAAGCAAACTATTTTTTTTTTTTTTTAATTCTTTATATCATTATTGTATACAATTTTTGTTTTGTCGTTTATATTATGAGAATCTCACTACATGTCTCTTACAAATTTTGATGATTGTAATTTTACATACTGCATTGACTTATTGATTTAATAAAAGAGTATGAACATCTGAAAACAAACTACCGTATTTCCTTCTTTGAATTTTTATATTATTGCATATAATTTTTGTTCTGTCATTTCTATTATGAGACTCTTCATAAATTTGTTTCTTACAAATGTTGATGATTGTAATTTTATGCCTTGGTATTTGAATATTACTCAAGAGAATATACAAAATCTATCTGATTGTTTTTTCATACTACATTTTTACTTATTTTTGGAGGAAAAAATAAATATCTATTATTCTGATTTTAATTTTATATATCATTGACTTATTCCTGAAAATAAAATAAAAATGTATTAAATTATGCTGAATTTATATTTTTCAGCTCATGATCTTGGTACCTGATCTGATTTCTCAATAGTAAACCGTTCCTAAACTCGTTATGTCCAAATTACAGTTCCAAAATCCATCAATCCAAACTATTTTTCTATTTTCTCACAAAACTCGTGTCACTTGATTTTCTATAGAAGTGTGGAAATTTATTTCATGAATAAACTCCTTTGGATGTGTTGCCCAACGTTCAGAGAAATTATAATTCAGAGGACAAGTATAAACTATATCCATAGATACATATCATTTCACATCTTTTCCGAAAAATAAAATTATTACGCATCTGAAACAAACAGAAATTATAATTCAGAGGACAAGTATAAACTATATCCATAGATTCATATCATTTCACATCTTTTCCAAAAAATAAAATTATGTTTTGACAACCTAATAAAGTTTGAATTGTCAATCTTATGTCATGTAGCAATTTATTTCCTTACTTCAACCTACAATCGTTCAACCCACCAACATCGTTTGTCAAGTTTTATTTTTGATTTTATTATATAAGTCATTGAAATAAAATGATACTGCTGCAATTTGTGATAACTATCTTCAATGATGGAATGACGCCATTGTTGTCATGTGGAAAATCTACATCTACCATGTCTTCGTGTCGTCTGCAAATCAGATAGCTTTTTGAATGCCGAGGCATACGTGGATCGCGTCCACAAGGACGTACAGTGAATGTTGAGGCATATGTACATACGATTGTTCGCGCGAATCTGTACGGACGTGTGTACAAGGCTTTTAGGTTAATGAATGACAAATCAAATTGTGATCCAATAACTAATTGTAAATTGTAGGATTTTTGTAATTTTGTAGGATATGTGGATTGTCAAATATTTGAATAGAAACATGCATGGAGTATATAATTTGTATCATGATTAACAAATTTAGAACTGCATAATTTAAGTGAAAAAAGCTTCTTTACAGGGTTCCTACAAGAAAGTATAGCTCAAATATTATTTTACTGTGGCTATCAAATCATCTTGTGTTTGTTTCATGTTATCAATCAGAGTTGTTAATTAAAATTGTAATCTTCAATATGATATTATTCGTTTAGGATAGCTAGGCTATCTATAGAGAGATTTATTCAAACTTTGAACTAGTGTATTCCCTTAAAGGTAAATCTTGAAGCTAATCTTTTGGAGAATCTTGTTTTGTCATGTGTATGAGCAGAGTTAGTTTAAAATGGGCAGCAATTTAGTATTTGATTCAATTTATGACTAATTTCCTTAAAGAAGACTGTCAATTTTGTGAGACAGTGTTAAGTGCTTTGATTAGGTCATCAAAACTTCTGGAATTATTGTAGAAATTTTCTTTTTTTGAGATTCAAAATGGATATTGGAAACCAACAAATGAATCACCTAATGTCAAGAATCTCAAAGTTAGAGCCAATCGTTCTTGTGGAGTTATTGATTCCCTCATGATGATATCATTATTGTTTAGATAACTAGTTGAATTAGATTCAGTATATTAACAAGATAATGTTTTGACAACCTAATAAAGTTTGAATTGTCAATCTTATGTCATGTAGCAATTTATTTCCTTACTTCAACCTACAATCGTTCAACCCACCAACATCGTTTGTCAAGTTTTATTTTTGATTTTATTATATAAGTCATTGAAATAAAATGATACTGCTGCAATTTGTGATAACTATCTTCAATGATGGAATGACGCCATTGTTGTCATGTGGAAAATCTACATCTACCATGTCTTCGTGTCGTCTGCAAATCAGATAGCTTTTTGAATGCCGAGGCATACGTGGATCGCGTCCACAAGGACGTACAGTGAATGTTGAGGCATATGTACATACGATTGTTCGCGCGAATCTGTACGGACGTGTGTACAAGGCTTTTAGGTTAATGAATGACAAATCAAATTGTGATCCAATAACTAATTGTAGACTAAATTGTAGGATTTTTGTAATTTTGTAGGATATGTGGGTTGTCAAATATTTGAATAGAAACATGCATGGAGTATATAATTTGTATCATGATTAACAAATTTAGAACTGCATAATTTAAGTGAAAAAAGCTTCTTTACAGGGTTCCTACAAGAAAGTATAGCTCAAATATTATTTTACTGTGGCTATCAAATCATCTTGTGTTTGTTCCATGTTATCAATCAGAGTTGTTAATTAAAATTGTAATCTTCAATATGATATTATTCGTTTTAGATAGCTAGGCTATCTATAGAGAGATTTATTCAAACTTTGAACTAGTGTATTCCCTTAAAGGTAAATCTTGAAGCTAATCTTTTGGAGAATCTTGTTTTGTCATGTGTATGAGCAGAGTTAGTTCAAAATGGGCAGCAATTCAGTACGGTATTTGATTCAATTTATTGCTAATTTCCTCAAAGAAGACTGTCAATTTTTTGAGACAGTGTTAAGTGCTTTGATTAGGTCATCAAAACTTCTGGAATTATTGTAGAAATTTTTTTTTTTGAGATTCAGAATAGATATTGGAAACCAACAAATGAATCCCCTAATGCCAAGAATCTCAAAGTTAGAGCCAATCGTTCTTGTGGAGTTAATGCTTCCCTCATGATGATATCATTATTGTTTAGATAACTAGTTGAATTAGATTCAGTATATTAACAAAATTATGTTTTGACAACCTAATAAAGTTTGAATTGTCAATCTTATGTCATGTAGCAATTTATTTCCTTACTTCAACCTACAATCGTTCAACCCACCAACATCGTTTGTCAAGTTTTATTTTTGATTTTATTATATAAGTCATTGAAATAAAATGATACTGCTGCAATTTGTGATAACTATCTTCAATGATGGAATGACGCCATTGTAGTCATGTTGTGGAAAATCTACATCCACCATGTCTTCGTGTCGTCTGCAAATCAGATAGCTTTTTGAATGCCGAGGCATACGTGGATCGCGTCCACAAGGACGTACAGTCTACAGTGAATGTTGAGGCATATGTACATACGATTGTTTGCGCGAATCTGTACGGAAGTGTGTACAAGGCTATAATATAGTTTGTTTACAACGTCGACAGAGTGGTAAATGGTTTGTCTACAAATACAAAGTCGTCCGAGCGCTCCGTCGTCCGTCGTCCGAGTGGCTGTCTCCCCGTTTACCTAACAATGTGTGGAATTTTGTGATGTATCTGGATCTGCACCCTCCCCTCTCAACAGCTACTGGTTCATAAAAATAATTTTTATTATTATTGTTCTCACTCACTCATTCCTCCCAGCTCTTTTTCTTTCAGCACACAACATTTCTCCTAGCACCAACATGATTGTATTATAGGTTGTTGAGAACTCGTCATTAACTTCCATTGATAAGTAATAATAAATTATAATGGTGTTTGATCATAAATTATATTGATTTACGATATGAAAGCTTCAAGATGAGTTTCTTGTTATTATTAAAATATCAGTTTATATCAACTATTCATATTCATACCAGACTTGCCGCATGTAGTGGATAGCACTGTTTGTTTTGTTAAATAAAACTTGTGAACAGTGCAACTTTCAGCTGAAACCTCATTCATTATTCTTCAATGATTCTATTAATTTAAAACTTATCAAATCATATTATATTAAGCGAGCTATTTCTGTATTTATATACCTGGTTATTTTAAAATCTGGCTATTTGTGTTTAACGGATCTCGAAAACGGCTTTCATAAAATTTGGAACATAGTAGCACAGAGGAAAGAAACACTACTTTATGCTTATTCCGTGATAGTAGGTTTATAATATAAAGATTCGATTGCACTAGGTCTCATCCTACAGTCACATCATCACCGATACAATATTCTGTAAGTTACATCGAAACTGGAATTGAATAATGTTTCTTCCCAAATTTGTTTCATTCATAGGCTATGTCTTGCTGCAATGATCCTATCAATGTAATGTATTTAATCCTACCAATCTCAATCAAACTACTTGTAGACATTAAATTTTAGGTAATAATTGATATTCACTCATTTACTCATGCTCTTAAATAAAATCTTCTAGAATGAATTAATAATTTTCCATAAACAAGAAATGTTTGCAAGTAGTTGTATTAGGTTATAATATTTAAATTGTAGGCACGGCAATCTATAACTGCAATGATATTATCATGGCAGAATGATATCCCGCGATTGATGAGGATTAGCAGTTTATTGGAAATAGATGAGCTAATTGGATGAGCTTCCTCTGTGTCAAGGTCTATAAAAGCCTATTTATAGACCTATTAAAAGTAGGCTACGGTATTAAAAAGTATTCAGAATTATATAAAAATATTATATAATTATACCTATTAAAAAGTATTTATAGACCTTGCTCTGTGCTTATCAGCTAACAATGATCAACAGTTTACCATATTGCTCTGTAGTTTCTGTAATAAATAATAATTGTCCAATGTTCAACTGTAAGTAATAAATATTGTAAAATGTAATAAGTTATCAAGTGCCCTTTTTTATTTTATCAAATCACAACTAGTTTTAACTCATTAAAGACAATTTATGCTTGAAATTGGCTCTAATGAGTTGAAACTAGTTATGATTTGATGAAATAAAAAAGGGAACTTGTTAACTATCATTGTGTTTTGATAATTTTAATAGCCTTGAAGAGAAAACTTTGTTTCTATGTCAGTAATCAAGTCAATTACAGTACAATTGGATATAAGAGGAACATAATCCTGACCATCGACCAATGATAATTATTTGTGTTTTCAAATCAAAGTCAATAGCCAAAAATATGTTTATATCAAGCCACGTTTACAACAGAGTTGTCAACAGAATGTTGTTCACTAACAGTTTTCTTCCATAAACGATGTGAATATTCCAAGTAGAAAACAAGTTGAATGTTGCTGTGCTTTTTAAAAAGTCGGCAACAAATTTCCAAAATTTCTTGCAGATTTCTCTACTAATATTTGTTGGCCATATATTTGTAGCCCATGCTCCACAAGGGTCTAATTGAAAACTTGACCTACTGAAATCTTGAAGAATTAAAAATAGGCCTATAAGCATCCTTTTAGTGAATGTAGAATTTCATGCTAATCAGTCCAGTAATTCATACGTGGACTTCCGATCCTGTGTAGCCTACTTGTATACATGATTCCTTTATTATATTAATGATATTGATAATCAATAATATCCATCTATTGATACATTGTAAAACAATAACAGAATAAAAAAACAGTAGCTAGCAAAAACTTTTTTATTATAAATAATATTTATTTCGATAAATAAATTAGAATTCAACATTCAGATCTGGCACCACACAAGTTGATCAAATAGTTGGAACAATGATTTATTATAAATTATTATTTATTGGCCTCTACATCGCCCCTTGTATAGCCAACCCTTTCCACCTCATGAAGAGCACCATACAATTGTACTACCGTATATTTACAAGTCACATATATCATTTTTCACGAATATAGAGCTAGGTACCCAAAATCTATTAACGATTGAATCATTTAGTAGGTTATAATAAGATATTTTAATAATATATTTAGATTTAATAATATATAAAATCATTTAATAAGATATCAGAGAATCGACAGTCTTTAAAAAGTTGAACCACTGAGCAATTTGAACGTGTATTGAGTCTATTTTTCATAACCGGCATACACTTGTTACTTTGTTGTTGTGTGCCCGTTGTTCCGATTCAACTGACCGGTTCAGTTATCGGGCCTGTATAGCGGCCGACAGAAAGTGTGATAGCAGAGGCTGCTCTGATAAAGTCAACAAACCATTTTTCTATTGTGTTATCTTTGCTGTCACTTCTCCGAAGCTGATAATCACCAGCTGGTTTTTGTTTACGTCCAACCATAAACATATTTTGTTTTGAGTGTAACCATGACAACTATGCGTGACATTTTTGAACTCCTTTCATTCCATTGATGTTGTATACTTTCATCTGTGGGTTCTTACCTTTGGCGCTCAGTTTGAATTTAAGATGAATAAACCCATGACAACTCGTCGTATGCGAGAGAATTTGATTCGTGACGCTAAACTGGAACTCAATAATCTGAGTATTGATCTTCTTAACGGTGATGTTATAGACTTAGCAGTAAGTTTCAGGGGGACCCTGTCAATTATTGCTGACAAATTTCATCAAGTCAAGGCTTTGGTCCATAAATCTGCCACACCAATTGACAAACGGAATACTATTTCTTCTAGAATTACCAAAGGTGCAAGCTTGAATATGAAGAAGAAGAACAGATTGACGATACTGGCCGATAGTCACGGAAAACTTCTTAGTAAATACCTGAGCAGCCTGGAGGACAGTTATGACGTTTTCGTATACACAAAGCCTGGAGCAAAGCTGCAACAAGTTGTACAGGATGGACTTAAATTTGTTGAAGACTTCTCCAGGGATGATATTGTAATTGTAATGGCCGGAACCAATGATCTTCATCGTGATGAACCTTGTCAGTTAACTCTCTCTCGTGGAATAGATCATATTCTAGCGTCGCATCTAAAATCAAACATATTGGTCTGCGGTGTTCCATATCGTTATGATGATCCAGAGCTGAATGTAAACATAGGTCATTCTAATGCGTCCTTATCAAGAGCAGTGAGAGGCTACAAAGGGGGTCTTAAACTGCACTACAGTGATGTGAACACTTCTCTGGGAAGGTCTCATTTTACCAGACATGGCCTTCACCTCAATCGACGGGGTAAAAAGACTTTAGTCAATCACTTAATAGGGTTCATTAAGCAATCTATTTGTGATTTTTCTGTGACTGACATGAAGGGAGCTCAGATGAGTGAAACTATCATTGATAGCCCCGTTGCAGCAGTTTCGCCAGTTATAAAACCTTTTCCTGCCTCTCCCATTCACGCTAGGGTATCTCTGCCTTCAGATTGTCCAGATACTCCTATAACTATTTCTCCTGCCCACATTCCCTCCCCTGAAATGAATTCTACAACTCTATCAGACGCCCACAAGTCACTAAACTCTCGTAACGTTCCCCGCAGTCCTTCAACATTTCTAGACTCTATGACGGATACTGGTATTGTGCACGATTTAAACTCACTAACCCAGGATCAAGTGGGTGTGGATTAGTTTCAACTAAAGTTGCAAAGCCTCATGTTAGGATTGCTTACCTAAATGTTCAATGTTTGAGGGGCAAATTAAATATTCTAAATGATTTTCTATTGAATGAGGATATTGATGTCATCGGTGTAAGTGAGCACTGGTTGCATGTTGATGAAATTGAGTTCTGTAAATTGGAGGATTATATTGTAACTAGTAGTTATTGTAGATCATTACATAAGAATGGTGGAGTTGCTATCTTTGTAAGACAGGATCTCAACTCTCAAAGTCGGGAATTATGTTTGGACTTCCCATGCATTGAACGTGAATTTGAGTACACCTGTACCGTTATTAAAGCCAAAAACTTATTATTGTATCTTTGTACAGATCACCTTGTGGAGATCCAAAACTATTTCTAGATAAATTGGAGGAACTTCTTATATACATGTCAAGAAGTTGCTATAATGGCTATACTCTTGTATTTGGAGGTGACTTAAATTCTGCTTTTGATATAAATCAAGAAACTTGTCATTTATATAATTTAAAAAATTTATTGAGACAATTCAATCTTAGACTTTTTAATACTCTGCCTACAAGAAATCAAGCATGTCTTGATAACGTTTTTTCAAATACTCAACCTGATACGACAATTTCAAGTGTCATGGAATTCCCATATTCAGATCATGACTGTGTGATGATATGTGTACCAGATTGTTCTATTAAGGCCAGTATTAACAAATTTGTTACAATTATTTCAAGACCTGTCACTATCGATAAAATGTTACAATTTAACCAGGCTCTGACTTTGGTAGACTGGAAGGCTGTCTTGGATAAGCCAGATGCCAGCGTCATGTTCGAATCCTTTCTAAATGTAGTTTTGTATTATTTCAATCTGACTATTCCCAAAATGACCTGCAGGAAAAATAAATCCTTAGTTAAGAATAGAAAGAGAACCAAACGTAAGGCTGACTGGTATACACCTGAGCTTGGAAGGATGAAGATTTTATTGACTATCTCTCATGAAAACTTTAAAAAAGTAAATACCGAACATGCTAAAACTGTATATCAAAGATGTAGAGCACTTTACAAAAAATCATTAGATGAGGCCAAGAGAGAGTCTATTGTTTCAATTATAGAGTCCTCGAATAACAGTTGCAGGAAAGCATGGCAAATAATCAAAACGATATCTTCAAGTAATAGTGTTCAAGATTTCACTACTCCAATGCCAAATATCTTGAATGAATATTTCATACAGTCGGTTGATGATGTTCATGAAAAGATAGTGAAGCCATCCATATCAGCCATCCAAATGCTAAATGGAAGTGTTGATAAAGAGCATAATGCCACTTTTAGTTTTCATGAGGTCAGTCAAGAAGTTATCTCTAGAGTGGTTCATAATCTAAAGCCATCTAAAAGCGAGGATTTCTATGGCCTATCCAGTTGCCTTCTTAAAAGTATTGCAGGTGCAGTGGTACCAGCACTGACTCGATGTATAAACATCTGCATTTCAAAAGGTATTTTTCCTAATGTGTTAAAAGTGTCCAAGGTCGTTCCGGTTTATAAGAAAGGTTCTAAAGAAGAACCGTCTAGCTTCAGACCTATTCAGATAGTGCCTGTGTTTTCAAAAGTGCTAGAGATTGTCATGTACATACAGGTATACGAATATTTGATAAATATTAGAGTGTTATCAGAACATCAATTTGGTTTTGTGAAGGGAAGATCTACCAATGACGCCTTTGATTCCCTGATAAAATTTGTGATTGAATCATTTGAGAGTAAGTGTTTTGCTCAGGCCGCATTCTGTGACCTGAGCAAAGCATTTGACTGCGTGGAACACAATATCCTGCTGAATAAATTGGCATTTTATGGAATCACTGGGAAGAGTCTCAGTCTCTTTAGGTCCTACCTTAGTGAACGCAAACAGGTTGTATGTGTGGGCAATAATAAATCAGATCTTGCCAGAGTGAAGTATGGTGTCCCCCAAGGATCAATTTTGGGACCTCTCTTATTTGTGATTATGATTAATGATCTCCCTCTCTCACTCAATAGTAAGACTGTGTTGTACGCTGATGATACCACTTTTCTTCATTCTCACTCAGATGCACACACACTAAAGAATATGACAGCTAATACGTTAATAGAAGCTTCCAAATGGTTCAGAGCGAATGGCTTCAAATTAAATGAAGACAAAACTCAGTTTCTGACATTTAGCCAGAGAGATCACACACTAAACAACAGCAATAGTATCAAATTCCTTGGATTAATGTTTGACCCCAAGTTGACTTGGGAACCCCACATAAACTTCATTACTGGTAGGCTAGCTAGAGTTATTTATTTACTGAGACAATTGAAAACTTTAGTTCCAGAACAATATCTCAGGAACTCATACTTTGCCTTTTTTCAAAGCATAATTGCCTATGGTATCTTAATATATGGGAATAGCAGCCACATGAACAAAGTATTATTATTGCAAAAAAAAGCAGTCAGAGTTTTGTCAGGTGCCGACTATCTGAGCCACTGTCGACCTCTTTTTAAGAAACTTAAACTATTGACAGTCATAAATTTGTATATCTACAATGTAACTATTTATACAATGAAAAACTTACCTAATTTGAAGACAAGATGCAAAATTCATGCTCATGATACAAGATATAAACATCAAATTGACATACCATATCAACGTCTCTCCACAAGCATGAAGCATTATGACAGCATAGGACTAAGAATCCTCAAATTCTTTTACAACTTTGTCACACTTCATTCTCCCCCTTCGCAAGGACGTTGCAAGGGGGTTTTGGTCTGGACCCACCTCCCGAAATTCATATTTTCATTAAATTTCAAAAAATAAAGATGTTTTGAATCCTTCAAAAATGTTGAGCAGATTTTGCGTTTTATCAGCGTTTTCGAGGATACAGATGTTCAAATTTGATATATAAGTACAGGTAGGGCAGATTAACTTTGTCTTTGAAAGGACTCGAAATTTCATCAGAGATAGGCCTACGCCCGAAAATAAGGGCTTCAGCGGTTTTACAGCGTTCTTCTGTGTTTTCTTAGCTGCTGCTTGATGATACGCCTATTTCTTAAGCATTTGGAATGAGCTTTTCCTAGTTTTTCAGTAACTACTGAACTTGAAAAAGGTTAAAATCGATACACGGGTTCAGCTTAAGTGCTGTATTGAAGGTTTTTTTCCCCAGTATTTCATTGCATTTTTATAGATTTTTCAAGTAGATTGGAACTCAAAGAAATTGGATGGAATTAATGTTTTGAAACTACTTCTCTACTTATCATTTCTATGTCAAATTTCAAAGTACTAGACTGAAATACAAAAATCCTTTTAAAGTATAATATAATGTATGATACATACGTATGTTACATACGTTTTCGTATAACGTACTATGTCTCTACATGGGAATTAATATTTTTAATAATCTTCATTAGAATAGACAAAGATATTTGCAACTCTAAGCTACTTGGATGTAATTAAGCAGTAATTGCATCGAACTTTAAAGTCTCTATAATCCATTAAATATTTGAAGGGAGAATGTGGAATCTAAATGGAGGCGAGTGAAGCGAGCCGACTCTTTTTGTGTGTCATACCTCTTTCTTTAAACAAGCAATATTTTTTTTTTTCAATACTTCCGAATATATCATGATGCCATAATGTGAGCATAGTGTAATAAATAATTGTATTTGTAGAAAAATTAATGGAATCTCCAAACATATTGGATTGCAATTGCCAATAGGGCTAGTCCCATATTGATACGCGACGCGGCGGGACACGAGTCTGCTAGATGAGATAATATAATTTTTATGATTATAATATTGTAATGTTCACAATGAGACAAAGGGTTATTATAAATCAAATATAAGAAAAGCTCCATTATAAAATAATGAACATTACTTTATAATATGTTATGCAGCCTGAGAAACCATGCCTTAAGTCGGATTTTCAGTATTTTGTTTTTTATTTTATCTTGATAGAGCACAAAATTCTGAATAATTCAACACCAGATTCATCCTTCTAACGTTAAAAATGAATGTTATATGAATTTTTGAAAATTCATTACTCAAATTTGCAATATGCGGGGAATTGGCCGTAAACTTTCTAGTATTGAAAAATTCATAACTTTCACATACCGAACATAAGTCTATAAAAAAGGTACTCGAACATAAGTCTATAAAAAAGGTAATCAAAATATTCAGTAAGTCATGTAGAATAAGATTATAGTAACTAAAAAAAAAAATTTTATGAAAATTCTGCATGCTTTGTGTGTAAAAGTGAACTTGAAAATAAAAAGTACGCTTAATTTGATGGAAGAGTTTACTTTTTGTACTCATAAAATTATAGAAATCAGTGTTCTAATTAATAAAAATGTTTTTAATATACATTAATCAAAGGTATTATTACAACACAATGAAAATGGAGCTTACCTAACCCAACTCAATCAAGTATAATAATAATAAGAATAATTATTATTAATAACCTATACACTTGATCAGCAAGCACAAACAAAAACATGCCTTAAGTCGCTATGGGGATTTAACATTACCGATTTAAGGTATGATTTCACCAGAGTGTCATATGATTTTAAACGTGGTTTTTAGTATTAAAAGGGAATGTTGGTAACACTGTGACTGCCACTAGCATGTAGTTGATAAACTAATCCAACAGATGGCATGACAATCTCAAAATCATGATTTCCAACCTATAAAGCTATTTTGAGGTCTACTGACATTTTTGCTCTAAGGCATGATTTCTCAGGCCGCATCACTATGATGTTAACTCATATAGCAGAATGGGGTCAAATCATGTCACGTCGCGTGTCAATATGTGACCAGCCTAAAAGTTAGATTTCAAATCTTGGGTTCTTATAAAGTTTATAAATTGATAAGTGTATAACTTCAGCCAGGTTTCAGAAATCTACAACCCCTCTTTCTAAAGGTGCATAGAGACTTACGCGCCACAAACATGCATATTTCGCTTTTCATCAGCTCTATATCTTCTGCATTTGTACAGAAACAGTAAAATACAGATATAATAGGCATAATATTAGCTGATGAAAAGAGAAATACGCATGTTCGTGGTGCATAAGCCTGTACGCACATCCACAATGAACAGTTCTCACTCTTGAATGTTCCTCTGTCAAGAATATGCTGCATACCTGAGATAAACTGATATATGTATGATGTAGCTCACCTTAATATAATAATAGTCATGAATTATAAAATCTGATTTACAAATAAGGTCTATATTGTTCTTACGTGACTGTGTTTTTGATATAAATTGTATTTGGTGAATACCAACCTATGTAGGTAATCATTAGCCTAATTATTGAATATTGAATATTTCACTTCTGGCCCCTCCCACAGCAATACATAAATCCTGGCTATGTCTTCAACCCTCAACTGATAATAAGAGTAAAGATAAAGAAAAAATGGAATTGAATCGTTTTCATCTGTTGCAATTATTTCACAGAAACTTGAATTTATATTGTTCTATTTTTTCCAATAAATAAATTTGATTTTTATGTGACAAAGACTGAAACCTCAGAAGCTTAGGCGTGGATAATATCGTACAGGACGACTGTTCTCGTGATTTTTTTTAATATCAGATTTTTCTGGCGATTTGAGCCCTGCATAATTTGTACTGCATACTAAAATATTATGATTGATATTATTGATTCACAGCCAAGTATAGATATTCAGTTGTAATAAACCAGTGTGTACGGTTAGCGGTTTTGGGTACGAATTAAAATGGCTGGTGCATTGAAAAAGGAGCTTAATTAGGATTATTCATGATATTAGATAATGGTGATGGGTACAGTAGTAAACGTTTTATTTGTTCTTATTACCATTATTCATAATAATAGTTTGATTATCTGTTTCCCAACACTGTCTAGTCCTCAGTCAACCTATACACAGTACTAAAAAATTTTCTGTTCATTGATTTCGAAAAAAAACTTAGAAAACGTAGAAATAGTGGCAACCCCTGAACACCAATGAATGATCAGTTTTCAGGAAACCATTTTCAAGTACAATATGGGCGAACATTTTTTGATGGGAATTCCCTTACATAATCCAGATGCATTGGAGTTCTGGTAATAGTTTGTTCATAACATACTGAAAATATGTATTGATCTCTAATGAATTTTATACAAGCTCAGATTTTACCAAATAAATTTTTCAAATTGAAGATCTTGTAAAGTTATTACAATCAGAATCCCGTGAAAACTGTGCTATACTAAATTCATAGTTTATTATAACATTCTTCCAAATTTTGTACGCATTTTTGAATGCGTTTTATTGGAAAAATTACTTGTACAAAGTTAAAGTTTCACAACATATTCTGACAACGTGAAGTTTAAAGTTTCTTTTTAATTTTTCTAAAATATTTCGACACCTGCGCACTACAAGTTCACGGAGCGTTACGAAGCCTGTACCTTTGGCGTTATTTTGTAGCATCAATATAAAGCATGATAATATCATTCTAGAATGATGTTTAAAAATGCATATAGAATAATGATAAACAGAAAGTAGACAATAAATAAATGAATGAATTTATTTATAGTGAAAAAATATCATAACATCTAGTAGAAATTAATTCATTAAGAAAGATATAGTAATTCTATAATAAATTATTGTAAAGAATAGAATTGGCTTACTTACATATGGGATGGGAAATTCACGAATGAGGCATCATCGCGATGAGAACTACTCAACTGATTCACTTGAAATTTTGTACGATGATTCTTGATTTACTGAGGAAGATTACATTTTATGCCTATATCATGTTTGTTAATTGATGAGTAATAAAAACAAATTTATTTATTCCGTGATACAAAGTATACGTGGGATGAAAGAGCCAATCTAATCGGTTTTTCTATTGATTGAAAATATTTACAATTGATTATTATGTTCAATATTAAAACCTAAATTCAATCTAAAGCTTCAGTCAATCTAAATTTCAATCTAGAATTCAATCTAAATTCAGTGTTTTAAAAATACCCTCGCAGAGTATGGGTTAACTGGATGCTGGTACTATTTATATTTATGATTATAATTATTCTATGAGTCTAGTTCAAGCAGCATAATTATTCAAGGTTTATTGATGATAATAAACTGGGCTTCTGTATATGGCACAAAAAAACTGAAATCCATTCGAAGACAAAAATTTAGATTCTATCATTTTAGATTATATTGGATTATAATTATGTATTATGTATTCCAACGCTGGTGAACAGTGAGTAAATAAAATAAGTAAGCTATAAGCTAATAAGTAAACTACTTTTGTAGCTTATAATATTGTTTAATTATTATTAAATAGTATAATATATAAAAATAATATTGTTTAATTATTATTCTAGAAGAATCGCAAAGTGTAGATTTGTAGAGAGAAGAATAAAAAGAATTTGATTTATGTAGGTACTGAAATTCCAATTTCCAATACAGTTTATCAATATAGATGTAATAACGACATGGATAGTCATTATTCAATAACATTCCTAATTAGCCAGATATAATCGATTATGAGTATTTAGCTCTTGTTCTATAATGAAAGTTGTTCTATAATAAAATTATTTATCTATGTCAAGTGAATATCACTACATTATATTTTATGCAATGATAGTAAGGGAGAGTAGGTGAACAAGAATGTGAGAGAGAAGTACTGTATAGACGTGTGTGCTTGTGTGAGAAAGGAGTTTATAGGATTGATTGAAAGAGACGTTGACAGAGCATCAGGTACTCGCTATTGTGTATGGTGTTCTATGAGAGATAACGAGTGAGAGTGAATATTAATTTAAGCATGGTGTCGAGAGAGAAAGAGTGTACTGAGAGAGCGGAGGGAGCGGAGCACGTGTGTGAGAAAGAGGGAATGTATATTATTAAGAGAAAGAAACTTTGACAGAGCAAAGTGTTCTATGAGAGAGATTGAGTGAGAGTGAATGTTTGAGCATGGTGTCGAGAGAGAAAGAATGTCTGGAGAAAGCGGAGTGAGCGGAGTTGTGGGGAGAGATATACCCTTAAATGACATCATAGTTACGATAGGATAGGTGTGACGTCATTTACGCGTGACGTCATTCATGGGCGTTCTCTACATAGTTGGCGATCTCCGCATACTACAATGAGAATCGCTCCACTCGTAAAAACGCAACTGGCTAGCACCGCAAATGTGCATCGAGCCTAAGGTCTATAGTGAAGTCCACGTTATAATGGCAGTGGAAAAGGATAGGAGAACATCGATGCTGATTCTCTGCCTTACCAGATTATATTTCTACATTGTTGAATAACGATCTGGTAGCTGATCTGCTTTGTCAAATGATAGAAAAGGATAGCAATACCAACGTTGATCAAATACTGTCATTATAACGTGGACCTCACTATATCTCTTTCATGGATTGCAAGGTTGCCACATCGTTTATCAACAATGTAGAAATTCAACTAATCAACAAAATAGGGTTAAGTGTTAGGTTTTATTTAGATTATATTTAATAATGCTTCATAAGGATAGGTTAGGGTTTTGCTTTGAAATTGCAATATGCTAGAAGGGGCTAGGCTCCAGGTAGAGTTATGTTTTTTGTTGTTTCAAAGGTGAAAGGATAGATTAGGGGATTAGGATTATGCTTTGAAATCCAAAGTATTGAATGTGGAAGGGTTAGGGGTTAGGTTATTTCAAGTTATATTTAATAATGTTTCATAAGGCTAGGTTAGGTTTTTGCTTTAAAATTGCTAGAAAGGGCCAGGGTACAGGTAGAATTATGATTTTTGATATTTCAAAGGTGAAAAGATAGGTTAGTGGGTTAGGATTTTGCTTTGAAATTGCAATATGCTGGAAGGGATTATGGGTTTCTACAAAGATTCATGTTTATTAATGTTTAAAATATGAAAGGGGAGGTTAGGTGGTTAGGTTTTTGCTTTGAAATGACAATATGCTGACTTAGTTATAGTGTTTTTCAACATTAGTTAAATAACAACCGTTATATTTTATTAAATATATTATTGAAAAGTACTCTTACTTTTATTGAATGAAATGATGATAATATATTGATTATTATATTGAATTTATTTAATCATCATTGGATAATAATATGAAAATGGAATGACGGCTCCAGTTACGGTGCTCGGTAACCATCATCACAAAGAACGTTACATTCAAAGATCTGACAGGATGGAAAGGGAAAAAACCGTTACTAACGCAAGCGCGATACGGTCACAGAATATACAGAATGGAAACTTGTAATCAATCGCCCATCTAACCAATGCTTTTTACATGACCCCAATACTAAACACGTCACGTGACCTTGGGAAGTTCCAATCCTGGTCTTCTGATTGGCTCGTGGCAGTGAACGAGATCAATTGATCCGGATCATTGAAGTGATCCGAACCTACCATCAATACTATTACAATGCGGCGCTTCCTAACAAGATGGCGGATTTTGGCGTCAGGATATAGCCAAGTTTCCGTACTGTATGTATACTGTGATACGGTGCTGTCTGAGGCTATGTACACATGGTAGCGTCGCACCGCGCGGTTTGAGACGCGCGTCCGACCGCGCGGTGCGATATACAATGGAGCTAATGGCAGCGTCCACATGCACAGCTCACTCAAATCTGGACGCGCCGCGCACTGCGCCGCCCAGACTTTCAACCTGAACCGCGCGGCGACAGCGCAGTTCCCAGTACACTACAGTCAGTTGGACTGTACACATGAGAGCAGTCGGACGCCAGTTTTGATCTAGTTCACTTGTTTTGTGTAGTGATTTTACAGCAACTCTGTTCAGTGTGCAGCCATGGAAATGAACAATTTTGACACAGAATTGTTTAAAGAAGTGTCATATGGGATATGGCGAGTCCTGATTACAAGAACTTGATGCCAAGTCGTCTTTTACGATCTCCAACAACTCGTCAAAAGATGAAATCGACATTCGCAAATAGTTAAAAAATTTGGGTTCGTATTTTCTCAGGTTAGGGTAAAGTGTCACAAAAGCACCATGCGTTAATCTATTGGTCAAAATAGGGTGAACGCAAAAGTTTCTTTGCCTTCGTTTTCTCGCTTTATATCTACGATACACAAGCCACATACATGTTACCTCTTCAACTTCCATTGCCAAACTGGAGGTGGACGCCGCGTATAAAACGCTTGCATGTGTACAACTGCAGAATTTTGGACGCGCGTCGCACCGCGCGGTGCGACGCTACCATGTGTACATAGCCTGAGACCGAGAGTGGTTTGTGTTTTTTGATATATTCAAGCAGTTGACTTACGGTCAATTTCCACGACGCAGAATTAATTTTTCAAAAAGTTAAACTTTCAGATTGGTTTCCTAAATGATGGACCAAACTTATTAAGCTTTATTATTATGTACAGTGTTTGTAGAAATTTTTTTCAATCAATTAACATGTATTTTCGTTACAATGCTCATTCTAGTTTTCATTTGAATTATTCAACTGTCAAGTTGGCAGTACATTCTTCATGACATGCAATATAATTATGCTCTGTTGTTCAGAATCAGAAAGTTCACTCCTCTGTTTTCGTGTTTTCTTTTCGTTCTTCTCGTGCTCGTGCTAGTCATGGTGGTAGTGATTCTATAGTGATCATAGTTCTTTGAATAAGAAATAATTGAATTGTTAGGTAGTGTATACCAACAATGTGCGGTTGCTGTATGATTTAAATTTTATAAAACGGAGGCAAAAAACGTTTACTTCTACAAAAGTCTCAAGTGAATGTAGAGAAGTTTTATTGAGTTTTAAAATCAATTTTATTTGTGTAACCGGAAAACATTCAAAATGCCAGAAGTCACTACTACAAAAGTTGTTGTTCATCCTCTAGTTTTATTGAGTGTGGTTGACCACTTCAATAGGATGGGAAGGATAGAAAACCAGAAACGAGTTGTTGGTGTTCTTTTGGGATGCTGGAGACCTGGAGGTGTATTAGATGTTTCAAACAGTTTTGCAGGTTTGTATAAACAATTTACCAAAACAGTCTCTCATTGCTTTTGAACTATTGTAATCTTGGATGTATGAATAAATGTCGGAAAAATTCTAGCCGGTGACTCAATTTTTTCATATAAAAGAGGAGCAAAAAATAAACTACGCTAGCCTATTTTCATACCATTTAGAAGGGCACTTTAGTAGCCTATAAATGGGCCGCGGAATCTAGCATTGCGACTTACATAGATTCATAGAAGAGGTCAAGACGAGATCAAACATGTATAACATTGTTGTAGATTTTCAAGAATTGGCTGAAAAAACATGGTGAAAAATTCAAAATTTTTATATCAAATTTTATTTTTTATAATTTTTTTTATGGCTACAATATGTTTTAAAATGGTGCAATCTTATGTAAAATTTGACGAGGAATCCAATGAAACTAATTTCAGGGCTGTAACTGTCGTAGTTTTTGAAATATTGCAAAAATGTGCAGAAAAGTGAAATTTTTTTGCTTTAAAAGAGGTAAACTTGTTTTCATGATGATTAATAGAATGATATTTTAAACTTTTGGATTTAGTAGAAAAATAAATTCTAAAAGAAAAATTTTTAGTCACTTGGTAGCCTAAACTCAAAATTGTTCGATATATTTGGGAAAATAAAAAAAAATTGCACACTCAATACTCTACAATTCTCATATTTATTTTTTTTACTACTTTTAGTGACTACTAAATTGGCTAAATCTCATTGGGATTTTTGCAGGGAATTCATTCAATTAGATTTGAGGTTAGAAACTTTAATAGATTATTTAAATATTAGGAAAAAAATACAAGAAAATGTAGTATTTTAGCTTTAGAAGAGCACAATATGTTTGCATAGGCATAGTGCAGACCGATATTGAGCATCACATTTTATTCAGCTTCTAATGCAATTCAGAAGCTTCAAAAGATTGTAAAAATAATTGAATCGAATCAAGCTTTTCCTAACCTTACTTTTTTCCTAATCTAAGCTATTCCAGACCCAAGCTTTCCCTAACCTAAGCTTTTCCTAAACCTAGTTTTTCCTAACCTAAGCTTACCCTAATCCAAGCTTCACCTAACCTAAGATTTTCCTAACCTAAGCTTTATCCAAGCTAAACTTTCCCTAACCTAAGCTTTTCCTAACCTAAGTTTATCCCAGACCCAGCCTCCTCAAACCTAAACTTTTCCTAACCTAAGCTTTACCTACCCAACCCGAGATTCCATAACCTAGGCTTTTCTCAAACCTAGCTTTTCCTAACCTAAGCCTTACCCAATCTAATCTAAGCTTTTTTCTAATCTAAGCTTTTCCTAACCTTAGATTCTTCCTAAACAAGGCTTTTCCTAATCTAAGCTTTATTTCTAACCTAAGCCTTCCCTAACCTAAACTTTTTCTAATCTAAGTTTTCCTAACCATAGCTCCCCTAACCTAAGATTTCTCATACCCAGTTTCCTTGAACCTAAGCTTTACCTAATGTTACGTTTTCCCAATCTAAGCTTTTCCTTATCTACATTTCTCTAACCCAAGCATTCCCCTAACTAAGCTTTTATCAGACCCAGCTTCCCCTAACCTAAGCTTTTCCAAACCTAAGCTTTTTCTAATCTGAACTTTTCCTAACCCAAGCTTTCCCCAGTCCCAGCTTCCCCTAACCTAAGCTTTTCCTAACATTAGCTCTTTCCTAACCTATGCTTTTCCTAACCCAAGCTTTTCCTAACCCAAGCTTTTCCTAACCTAAGCTTTTTCCCAACCTAAGCTTTTTTCCAATCTAAGTTTTCCTAAACATAGCTCCCCTAACCTAAGATTTTCCTAACCTAAGCTTTTCTCAGACCCAGCTCCCCCTAACTTAAGCTTTTCCCAGCCTTAGCTTTTTCCCAACCTGAGATTTTTCCTAACCTAAGCTTTTCCTAATCTAAGCTTTTCCTAACCTAAGCTCTTTCCTAACCTATGCTTTTCCTAACCTTAGCTTTTTCCTAACCCAAGCTTTTCCTAACCTAAGCTTTTTCTAATCTAAGTTTTCCTAAACATAGCTCCCCTAACCTAAGATTTCTCATACCCAGTTTCCTTGAACCTAAGCTTTACCTACCCAACCCGAGATTCCATAACCTAGGCTTTTCTCAAACCTAGCTTTCCCTAACCTAAGCTTTTCCCAACCTCAGCTTTTACCTAACCTTAGCTTTTCCTAACCCAAGCTTTTCCTAATCTAAGCTTTTCCCAACCTAAGCTCTTTCCTAACCTATGCTTTTCCTAACCTTAGCTTTTTCCTAACCCAAGCTTTTCCTAACCTAAGCTTTTTCCAATCTAAGTTTTCCTAAACCAAGCTTTCCCCAACCTAAGCTTTTCTCAGACCCAGCTTCTCCTAACCTAAGCTTCTCCAAACCTAAGCTTTTTCTAATCCAAACTTTTCCTAACTCAAGCTTTTCCCAACCTTAGCTTTTTCCTAACCTATGCTTTTCCTTATCTTAGTTTTTTCCTAATCTAAGCCTTTCCCAACCTAAGTTTTTTTTAATCAAAGTTTTCCCAACTCAAGCTTTCCCTAATTTAAGCTTTTCTCAGACCCAGCTCCCCCAACCTAAGATTTTTCCAACCTTAGCTTTTCCCCAACTTAAGCTTTTCTCAACTTAAGCTTTTTTCCTAAAGATTTCCCCAATTTAAGCTTCTCCTAACCCAAGGTTTTCCTGATCCAAGCTCCTCCTAACCTAAGCTTTCCTCAATCTAAGCTTTTCCTAACCTATGTTTTTCCTAGGTAGCAAAAAATGGAGTTACAATATTTTTATTTTCCCAAATATCTCGAACGATTTTGAGTTTAGGCAATCAAGTGACTGAACATTTTTTTTTAAGAATTTAACATTCTACTAAATCCAATAGTTTAAAGGTATTTTAATCACCATGAATAACCATGAATACAGAGGTTCACCTCTTTTAACAAAAAATTTGCACTTTTTCGCACATTTTTTGCAATATCTCAAAAACTACTGAAGCTACAAACCTGAAATTAGTTTCATTGAATTCCTAATCAAATTTTACATAAGACTGCACTAGTCTAAAACAAATTGTAGCCATAAAAAAATTATAACAAATAAAAATTGATATAAAAATTTTGAACTTTCCACCATGTTTTTTCAGCTAATCCTTGGAAATCGACAACAATGTTATAGGCTACATGGTTGATCTCGTCTTGATCTCCTCTATCGGTCTATGTAGGTCTCAATGCTAGATTCCGTGGCCCATATACTAAAGAGCAGCCCAATTTAGTTCGATTCTAATATTTTAAATAGCTGTTTCAAAACTAACCTTATTTTGAAGAAAGGATGATTCTAAATACAGTATATTAGTATCTCAACCATTTTTGAAGGTATCAACTTAATTTTTTTCTGATGAAAGAAGAAGGAAAAATAGGTGTTGCTTCTATGAATTTTATTTTGAAAGACTAAAACATTAAAAAAAAAAAAAACAGTTTGAATTTCTGAAGTGAGACTCAACAATGAAGAATGAGGTTATGTTAACAATGAAGAATGAACTGTGAATAATGAAGCCAATAGCACAGCTGACTCATATATGGCCGAATAGATTTCAAAATAAGCGATTGCTTGAATGAATGTTGGCATCAATTCAACTTCTTCGAAAATTATTGAAGAGTACAGGTAACTGCAGGCAAGCATGGACATTGGAATACAATTTAATTGATTAAACAATGAATTAAATAGAAATTAGATATTATTCTGGGGATTTTTCATTAATTTAACATTAGAGTTTCTAAAGCTGACCTGGAACACATCAGAAATTGGTAATTTTTGGTATATGTGACTAACTATTGTATCTCACAATATTGTATTGCACAATTGTATCTCAACTATTTTTGAAGATATCAATAATTTTTTTTTCAAATTGAACAGGAAGAAAAAATAGGTGTCGGTAATATAAATTTTATCCTAAAATACTAAATTAAACATTAAAAAAACAATTATGTTCAGGTCAATTTATGTGAGGTTTAAGTCATTTACATTTATAGTAATTAAGATGATTGAATAGAATAATTGAACATTGAGATAGGATTCAAGAGTTTAGATAAAGATATTTTTCAATAGTAGAGATAAGAACTCTTGGAGTATAGGAAGACTAGGAGACTTAAGAACTAGGAGTTGAAGAAGTGGTGAACAATGTACAAACCTTTACTTTTGATCACATTTTCTTATGACAATGATAAATTTCAATTGAATCAGCTCTTGAATCAAGTCAAAATAATTACTAACCTGAACAAGTCCGAACAAAGCTTACTGAGCCTGGGCCAAGACCAAATCTCTCCTGAACTAAGCTTTTTCTAATCTGATATTTTTCTAACCTAAGCTTCTCCTAACCTTAGCTTCTCCTAACTTAAGTTTTTCCTAACCTAAAGCTTTTCCTAACTTAAGTTTTTCCTAACCTAAAGCTTTTCCTAACCTAAGCTTTCACTAACCAAAGCTTTCCCTAACCAAAGCTTTTCCTAACCTAAGCTTTCCCTAACCTTAACTTTTCCTAACCTAAGTTTCTCCCAACTCAAAGCTTTCACCAACCAAAGCTTTCCCTAACCAAAGCTTTTCCTAACCTAAAGCTTTTCCCAACCTAAGCTTCCACTAACCAAAGCTTTCCCTAATAAAGCTTTTCCCAACCTAAGCTTTATGTAACCTTAGCTTCTCCTAACCTAAGCTTTCCCTAACCTTAACTTTTCCTAACCAATGCTTTTCCTAACCTAAGCTTTTCACAACCTAAGCTTTTTCTAACCTAAGCTTTTCCTAACCTAAGCTTTTCCTAACCTAAGCTTTTCCTAACCTAAGATTTTCCTAACCTTAGCTTCTCCTAACCTAAGTTTTTCCTAACTCAAAGCTTTTCTTAACCCAAGCTTTTATGAACTAAAACATTTCCCTAACCAAAGCTTTTCCTAACCTAAGCTTTCCCAAACCCAAGCTTTAACTAACCTTAGATTCTCCTAACCTAAGCTTTTCCCAACCTAAGCTTTTTCGTAACCTAAGTTTTTCTCAACCTAAGCTTTTCCTAACCAAAGCTTTTCCGAACCTTAGCTTCTCCTAACCTGAGCTTTTCTCAACGTTATCTTTTCCTAACATAAGCTTTCCCTAACCTTAGATTTTCCTAACCTTAGCTTTTCCCAACCTAATTTTTTCCCTACCTAAGCTTTTCCTAACCTAAGCTTTCTCTAACCTAAGCTTTTCCTAACCCAACAGTTTTCTAACCTAAGTTTCTCTTAACCTAAGCTTTTCCTAACCTAAGATTTTCCTAACCTAAGCGTTTCTAAGCTAAGACTTCCTCGCCAAATCCTTTCTATGCAAAAGTTTTCTAACCCAAACTCCCCTAACCAAAGCTCTCCTTACCTTACCTAACCTTTTTTAACCCAAACCTTCGTAACCTGAGTTTTTTATTATCCTCAACCCAACAAAGTCTGACTCAAACTATCAAATGCAGCCCAGCCCAACCTTTGAACTCTCCTCTAACCAAGCATAGTCCACCCCAATATAACAAAGCCTTACCAGATAATGACTGAGCAACCCTTAGGCTTGCTCAGTCTTCATCACTTAAGGTTTGATAGTCACATGAAACTTTGGTGGATAGGGTTTTATCAATAGCATTAGATACAGGAGAAAATGTGGTCAGCAGTAATGGTTAGCTCCATATAAAAATATTCTCAACATTTTTCAGGCAATAACTGGCACATTTTTGATATTTTCCAGATTTCCTATCAACTTCATCAATAGCATTAAATACAGGAAAAATGTGGTCAGCAGTAATCAATGGTTAGCTCTTTGGTGGAATTAGAATTTTTTTTACAAATCTGATATATTTGAATTCTAATTCAAAATATTTTTTTCCCATAATTGGATTTTTTTTTGAAAAAATTGAAGATAGTGAAAATTATAATTAGAACCATTCTAAGCTTAAGTTAGCCTGTGCTACTTTTCTGTAAGTTGTATAATTCTGAATGATTGAATAAATAAATAAACTTCAATTATTATTAATACCTAGATGAGACTATACAAATTTAGTACCCATTGGGGTTACCAATTTTTTCAAAAAAAAGCATTCCAATTATAGGAAAAAATTTAGAATTAGAATTTAAATATATCATTGAAGTTTGTAAAACAATAATAATAAAAAAACAATAAAATGAATATTGAACTCTTGAATCATTAATTGAACAAGTTGAAATCGGAATCTTTCTTATTGAGCAATTTCAAAAACCGATGACAACTCTATTTAGCATGCTTCAAATTTGTGACCTTTAGAGAATAGAGCAGCAACTCTATAACTCTACAACTCAATGGTGCTAGTAAAATGTTAGACAAAATTCAATATTTGCTATTAATATTAATAATATTAAAATTCATAGATTAAAATTGTTATTCAGTTACCCACACATATTTTTTCTTCTTTCATAAAAAAAATTGAGTCCTATATCTTTAATAATAGTTGATACAAATAAGCCTAATTATAATTTAGAATCGTCCTTTCTTCAAAATAAGGTTAGTTTTGAAACAGCTATTTCTAATATTAAAATTGAATCAAATGGTATAAAAATATGCTAGCACGCTTTATTTTGTCTTCCTCTTTTAGTCCAGTCAATATAGACATAAAAAAGGGGGTGTGCTTGCAATTTATATTGTAGTTCTGATTTTTTAATATTTTATTTGGGTACATAAGAGAAGTCCAGAACCAATATTTTCTTCATGCAAAATTTCCTTGTGCTAGATACAGAGTGGCCCATCTCAAAAACATCGTATTTTCGGCTCATTTTCTAGTTTTCAGCTATTTCTGCCAAATCTCGTAATCAGACAGAAACATTTGCTCTCGCCTTCTTTTTAGATTATAAAATTCTGAATAAAATGAAATCATTCGGAACTCTCTATCTGCAATGAGTACTGAGTTATGATTTTTCAAAAATGAGTGAAATTTGAAGAAAAAATCAATTTTGATGAATTATAGTTTTTGATCAATAATATCTTCCGATTGTTTCCATTTAGATGTATAATTCAAAATCCCTCTGGGCGTATTTTTGTTCTCTACAATATGAGATCAGATAGAGTGCTCTATCTCATATAGATTTCCAGGTACACCTGACATCAATGCTCCTTGTATTGTGAAAAACACCTAATTTTTAGCTTCAATCATCATCACCAACTACATCGTTCTCACATTGATATTTCGCACAATGACATAAGTTCATGAGATTATGTTCTATGAGAATCACCCGTTAGATGCACTTCATTTCAGTATTTTCTATTGGAGAGGCGCGCAATGACACAATGCTCAGATTTCATCGTACTACACTTCATTATTCTCGGCTCGTCAAGGCGGTTCAAAATCATGCATCATAAGTCAAATTCGGTCGAAAAATGAAAAATTTATTGTTGCGTGTACTTAAGCCCATATTCCGATACACAAAAAATGGCCAATGTATCTCATCAATGGCTATGTATCTCGGTAACCCCTTATTATAAAAATCATCACTTGATCTTGAAATGTACAATAGAATTTTCTCTTTTATCTGCTCTGAACGATTTATGAAAAAATATGTTCGTAAAGTGAGATATGATTGTTGAAAAAAATCCAGAAATTGTAGATATTTTACTTATATTAACGGTTTTGGCAGTTCTATGATAGGAAAAATGATTCAAGAAGGATTTTAGGCAACTGAGCTCTTAGAGGATGAATTTATTTACAATTTGGTACCAATCGTGAGTTTCTATGATGTATCAGACTCGTTTTAACAACTCTTGATCACGAAAAAATGTAAAAACTGAAATCGCCATTTTAAAAATCTTCTGTGACTTTCGAATTGTATTGGAATCGAAAGTATTATTTATTGGAGTGGGTAGAGGGGGACAATTTTCACATACTTACTGGATTTGGAAATTTTATCAGAAGTATTTCACAAGACATGCAGCTTTGAATATAGAAATTGGTCATTTTTTGTTTATTGGAATGTGGGCTAAAGTACACTCAACAATAGATTTCCAATTTTTCGACCGAATTCGACTTATGATGCATGATTTTGAACCGCCTTGACGAGCCGAGAAGAATGAAGTGTAGTACGATGAAATCTGAACATTGTGTCAAAAGTTATAAGTGTTTATATTGATCCTTGAGGTATCCTTAAGCGCGCATCTCCAATAGAAAATACTGAAATGAAGTGCATCTAACGGGTGATTCTCATAGAACATAATCTCATGAACTTATGTCATTGTGCGAAATATCAATGTGAGGACGATGTAGTTGGTGATGATGATTGAAGCTAAAAATTAGGTGTTTTTCACAATACAAGGAGCATTGTTGTCAGGTGTACCTGGAAATCTATATGAAATAATGCGCTCTACCTGATCTCAGATTGTAGAGCATAAAAATACGCTCAGAGGGATTTTGAATTATACATCTAAATGGTAAAAATAGGAAGATATTGTTGATCAAAAACTAAAATTCATCAAAATTGATTTTTTTCTTCAAATTTTACTCATTTTTTAAAAATCATAGCTCAGTAGTCTACTCATTAGAGATAGAGAGTTCCAAATGATTTCATTTTATTCAGACCCCCTAACAATAATCCGAAGTCAAATTCTCTGCCTCTCTCATGTATGCTCAATGTAAGCCAGCGCCTGGACTAAACTAGTGCTTAAGCTTAGTTTTGAAACAGCTATTTCTAATATTAAAATTGAATCAAATGGTATAAAAATATGCTAGCACGCTTTATTTTGTCTTCCTCTTTTAGTCCAGTCAATATAGACATAAAAAAGGGGGTGTGCTTGCAATTTATATTGTAGTTCTGATTTTTTAATATTTTATTTGGGTACATAAGAGAAGTCCAGAACCAATTTCTTCATGCAAAATGTCCTTGTGCTAGATACAGAGTGGCCAAAAACATCGTATTTTCGGCTCATTTTCCAGTTTTCAGCTATTTCTGCCAAATCTCGTAATCGGACAGAAACATTTGCTTTCGCCTTTTTTTTAGATCATAAAATTCTGAATAAAATGAAATCATTTGGAACTCTCTATCTCTAATGTGTACTGAGTTATGATTTTTAAAAAATGAGTAAAATTTGAAGAAAAAAATCAATTATGATGAATTTTAGTTTTTGATCAACAATATCTTCCGATTTTTACCATTTAGATGTATAATTCAAAATCCCTCTGAGCGTATTTTTATGCTCTACAATCTGATATCAGGTAGAGCGCATTATTTCATATAGATTTCCAGGTACACCTGACAACAATGCTCCTTGTATTGTGAAAAACACCTAATTTTTAGCTTCAATCATCATCACCAACTACATCGTCCTCACATTGATATTTCGCACAATGACATAAGTTCATGAGATTATGTTCTATGAGAATCACCCGTTAGATGCACTTCATCATAGGACCAGAAGTCCTACAATCAGAAAGATGGAAATAAAAATAAAATCTGACAACCTTAGTTACAATAATTATTATTAATAACGTTTCTAAAAATGTGTTCTAAATTATGATTGCTTTTATCTTTGTCATAATGTTAATTAAGTTGTGAATGTCAGCATTTGTTTTGTTGTAAATCCTCCTATTTTTAATATTCCTACTCTTTTACAATGAATGATTTCTTTTTCCAGTTCCATTTGATGAGGACGACAAAGAAAAGAATGTTTGGTTCTTAGACCATGATTACTTGGAAAACATGTTCGGGATGTTCAAGAAAGTTAATGGTGAGTGTTTACTAAAAATGTTTCAAGTAAGTAAAGTAACAATCATCAACTTGACTTATTTTTACTTATTGACTTGGGTAAATTTGTGTTACTTATAGTCCAGTCAAATGGTCGTTTTTCTGAAAGAATTTTTCGACGGTTCTCTATGAATTTTGGGGCGTTGAATTTGAATATGAAATTTTCTGATACGCCAGAGGGCGGCTTCACCCCAAAAACCCCCAAAATTTCGGACTTTTTTCAATTTTTTATCTAATCTCGAAATTTTGAGTTTCTCAAGAACAATCACTTTCGACAAAATTAAAGAGAATAAAATTTCCAATAAATTGAGTGGTTGCGCAGGACTCTACCATTTTTGGTTCCAGAGCTACCAATTTTTTAAAAAAGGGGTACTTTTTAAGGGTTTTTCAAAATTATGCAAGCACCACTTTTACCCTATACAACTTGAATCTTTTTCTAGAAATGATGAAAAACCACACATCTCGTGAAAGAACAATCAATTCTGAATAGGATTCCTTATGAATTTTCAAATTTAGTAGAGGGGGAGGGGGAATACACCCAAAAATAGAAAATCATGACCTGAAGCCAAAATACAAATTTTTCATTATAATACCTTTTCAAGCCTTCCCAACAAAAAAATCAAATTCCTATTATTGTACAAGGTTCATTTAAAAAACCCAAAAATTTCGGACTTTTCTCAATTTTTCCATTTAATTTTGAAAACCTTCAGCTCGAGAAAAATAATTCTTTACAAGAGAATACAATTTCCAATAAATTGGGTGGTCACGCAGGACTCCTACCAGTTTTGGTTCTGGAGCTATGAATTTTCAAAAAATTTATTTTTTCAAAATTAGGCGAATCTACCACTTTTTACCCTACACAATAATTATATTATTAACTAGCTGGTAACCCGTGCTTCGCAAGGGTATATTTTAAAACTTAACAAACTGAAAACTTGACATGATGAAATCTAGAAGAATTGAAAATAGGCCTTTAAGAATCCTCGGTGGATTAAGAATTTACATTCAACATCTCAAGTAAATCAGTCCAGTAGTTCAGACGTGATGATGCGTCAAACATAATTTTCCCATCCTTTACAGGTGTATTCGTGTATAAGCCAGTTCTTTCCTTCATTATAGCATAGAAGATGATTGATAGATGGATTATATATCAGTATCTTTGAATTAGAATTACTTTTGAAAGGTTTGAGATATCGATGTGCGGTTTTCACCATATTTTATCTTGAAATCCTGTATCGAGATCATATATAATATGACCACCTTCCAATTTAAAAAAATGAAGTTGGATTCAAAATGGCGACTCAAAAATGGTGGACGAAATTTGGGTCGACGGGAAACCTATTCTTATTATTCTAATGGGATTCCCAATCATACCTATCTTCTAATTTCTCTTTCAAAAGAAATGTTCAGCTGCTTCCATACAACAACTGGATCATGACAAATTGAAAACTTGGGTTGATTGACGAGACAAACCGTTGGAAGTTTGAACTATTCAGTATACAGAAAGCCCACCCACACTAACAGGTACTTACATTTCCAATCACACCACCACCCGGCTCAATCCTCCTCAGCTATAAACAGCTTAATCTTCAGATCTCTTCATCTCACCAATGAAAAAAGGCGAGAAGAAGAAATAAAGACAGTGACTAACATTCTCAGATCTAATGGCTACCCAACTACAATCATTCAAAAATCAATAGTAAATAAACTGTCTCCACTTAAAAAAGGGAATCAACAAGAAAAAGAAGAATCTTTTGAAAAAACAGCACTCCTCCCATACATCAAGGGCACCACAGACAGAATTGGAAGAGTATTAAAAACCCACAAAATCAAACCATTATTCAAACCCCATCTACTCATTTCCCAAATCTTAAAAAAACCCATCAACAGACTAGAGCTAGGAAACCAAGGAGTCTACAGTATCCCCTGCCTGAACTGTGACAAGCAATATGTAGGCCAAACAAATAGGAGCATCTCTGCTAGAATAGATGAACATAAATTAAGCATAAAAAAATCAACAATCAACCTCAGCCCTATATAATCATGTGAAAAATACTGGTCATAAAATAAATTTCATGAATTCCAAACAAATAGCCAGCATTCGAGATTTTCAAGTCAGGATTGTGAGAGAGGCGTTGGAAATCGAAAAGCAAGGCTCTCTAAATAAAAGAGACGACAGCCTCAACGTGTCTCCCTTATGGAAGTTAATTTCGAATACCAAACGCCCAGTACCTAGTACAATGAAACCCGCTACAGCACCATTGTCACCAAAACAAGACAACATTCCTGGAATTTCACTCACCCAACAGCACCAGCCCAAGCAAGTGGAGGGAGGGGGTAGGAGGTATGCTCTTCGACCCCAAAAGAATACCTAGGACTCAGTGTGGATCTCGACGCCACCCTCAGAAGATGTCGTCTGCGATGGCGACGAAACGTCAGACTCAAGTAAGTCAAAACAAAAAGATGTACCCGGTTAATTCTTTTACATATAATATATCCATCCGCGAAACACTCAAATGTAATATATATATATATATATATATATATATATATATATATATATATATTAGCAAGGCCTTGGAAAGTTATTATATTGAAAAATTTGTATTTTGACTGAAGGATTTGATTTTATATTTTTGGATGTACTCCCCCTCCCCCTCTCCTAAATTTGAAAATTCTTAAGGAATCCTGTTCAGAATTAATTGTTCTTTCATGTTATGTGTGTTATTTCATCATTACTAGAAAACGATTCAAGTATACGATTCAAGTTGTAAAAACACTTGAAAAGTACCCCTTTTTTGAAAATTTGTAGCTCCGGAACCAAAAATGGTACAGTCCTGCGCAACCACTCAATTTATTTGAAATTTTATTCTCTTCAATTTTGTCGAGAATGATTTTTCTTGAGAAACTCAAGGTTTTCGAGATTAAATGGAAAATTGAAAAAAAGTCCGACATTTTTGGGGTTTGAGGGGTGAAGCCGCCCTCTGGCGTGTCAGCAAATTTCAGATTCGAATTCAGCGCCCCAAAATACATATAGAACCGTCGAGAAACATTCTTTCGGGGCTATTTCCTGAAAAACTACCATTTGACTGGACTTGAGTTTACTTCTTTGTTATAGTTGAGTAACTTTATTTCACTCAAGTTAAAATACTTACTTAACTCACAATAACAAACTTATTATTCGAAATATCTTATTTCTTTTTATTCAAGTACAATACTGAATTTATTTTACTTTTTCTTCTTTCTCCCACTGACAAAGAAGTGCTCCACTTATGCCATTGACTTTTCCATTATCATAATTAGCTGTCAGCTTTTAATTCGCTCTTTTTTCCATTTTGTTCAATAATAACTGATTGTCTGGAGATGAATGTTTTCTCTTATAATGCTTTAAATTTTAATTTGTTTTTTCTTTAAGGATTGAGGATTAATGTTTTGACTATTCGATGAGAGAAGCATCTCTTCATTGAAATTACTCAAGGGAGAAATTTATCAATGAGAATAGCGGTTTCAATTGTTTGCTTTTGTGTTATCTATGAAGTTGTAGTAAATGATGAGTAATCGTAGATGCCTATTCATTATTGAATGTTTTCATTTGCAGCTAGAGAAAAGGTTGTGGGTTGGTACCATACTGGACCCAAACTCCACCAAAACGATGTTGCAATCAATGAGTTGATTCGTCGTTACTGTCCAAACTGTGTCTTAGTCATAATCGATGCCAAGCCTAAAGATTTGGGTCTACCTACAGAGGCATACAGAGTCGTTGAAGAAATCCATGATGTAAGGTTCAATAGCAATAGTTCTCAAATAGTTAATAATACTTTTAATTCTCGATTATGTATTTATTAAATTTTATATAAAAGTATATTAAGCTCCATATACAATAATACTTTGATAATACTTTTAAGTATATTAAGTAGTATATTATCACAACCACCTCTAATAATGCCCCGTCATTAGGAAGAATGATAACGTCGCACGTTAACTTGTCAACACGAGTGGAAAGTCCAAGATAGGTTTAAATGCATTGATTTGCACCATTATATGCCGCAGCTGATTTTGGACCTTAGTTGACATGTTGTCAACTTATTGGGATTGACTTTCATTGTAGGTAGCTTTGATACCAAGTAGTTGATCTAGAACTCGCGAAGCTATATTAAACAACAGCCTCATCTAATAAAAGCCATAGGAAGAATTGTCAACTGAAGAGACCGAGTTGAAGCAGTGAAAAGTCAAGAGAAATCTTTCAAGTTACATTGGGCCATATGAATAAAACCAGAGCTTATGCTCATGAGCATGAGTATAGAGCATAAGGTTTTGCTCATGAGCATTAGGTAGAAACATAAGCATTTGCTCATTCTTATATGAATAAGCTTTACCTTATACTCCTGAACTCTGGAGCAAATGCTCACTTATTTTTAAGATTTTTCATCAGCTGATTCGCCTTTGTGGCCTTACTTTGTTTTTATAGCTCATGTAAGCGCTAAATATGCAAGTACAGACACCGCTTGTGTTTGGTCGTCTGCTCTGTAACTGGAGAACAGCTCTCTATCCATGAATTGCGTTTTAGGTTAGTTTGAGTTCTGAATTTTGAAATAATAGAGTAAAAAAATGTCATCTTTATAATAATCTTCAGCATAATCTTTTAATCTCAATAGTCTTCTTATAATCGTCTACACTCTCATCTTCTTAAATGCCTATCTCCTATTCCGTGATGGCTATCTTTATATCGGATAGGTATCCATTCTACTATAAGCAAAAGGTGAAAAGCTGCTCCAGACTAGACTCACCTTTTTTGAAGCATTTGCTTCAAAAGTTGAGCAAATGCTCTAGTTTATTCATACAATTTTGAGCATAAGCTTTTTCTTTTGAGCTCAAACTCAAACTTTTTTTTATGTGCATGAGCAAAAGGCTTTGCTCACGTTTATTCATAGAAAATGGAGCATATGCTCCATATTTTAGAAGTATAAGCAAATGCTCAACTTTATTCATATGGCCCATTGAGTTATTAATTGCATGCACTTGATTGACCGAGTGGAGTGAGGTCTAAGATTCCAGTTGACGGAATTGCATTTCTCTTGATATATGTTTTTATTTATGCATGAATGTTTATATTTATGTATGTTCATCTGTTTGTTCCGCATTTATGTCGAAACGCGGCAATAGATTTTTATGTAATTTGGCAGGTATGTTCCTTTAAGAGTTGCGCGTCGAAGTATATAGAGGGCCGGTTTTCGAGCTCGGGATCTATAAGTTCTGGACTTACAGAGTCCAGAACTAAAATAAGCACTCGAGTCTAAATCGACTTTC
This sequence comes from Nilaparvata lugens, assembly GCF_014356525.2. Taxonomy (NCBI): domain Eukaryota; kingdom Metazoa; phylum Arthropoda; class Insecta; order Hemiptera; family Delphacidae; genus Nilaparvata; species Nilaparvata lugens. The sequence goes on from NC_052506.1 coordinate 43,805,286, forward strand.
TGAGTCTGTGGTTCATCTTAAAAACTCCGGGATCAATTAAGTTCTCGACTTATTTGAGACCAGGACTTTTAACGCAGTAAACATGAGGGAAATTCACAATCTATATATATAAAAGCGAAATGGCACTCACTCACTGACTGACTCACTCACTCACTCACTCACTCACTCGCATAACTAAAAATCTACCGGACCAAAAACGTTCAAATTTGGTAGACTGTATGTTCAGTTGGCCCTTTAGAGGCGCACTAAGAAATCTTTTGGCAATATTTTAACTCTAAGGGTGGTTTTTAAGGACTTAAAGTTCGTCTTTTAGCATGTATATTCTTCTTCTCCCAATCTCTTAATATATAATTGAAATTTCCATATCATAAGTTACTATAGAACTATAATCTAGATAGAGTACCTCTTCGAAACAGTTGTTAACTGGCAACTAAATTAATAATTTTGTCAGGTTGGCATTAAGTTGAGTTGACTTTGTTAGGTTGGCACCAAGTTGAAGATTTAAATGCATTTATCGCGGAAAAATAATTGATTGGGCACTGCTACTTCAATCCTGGGAATATTATATTACTAGCCGTCAGGCTCGCTTTGCTCGCCATATCCGTTTAGCCCCCTGGCTAAACGGATATGGCGAGCGAAGCGAGCCTGACGGCTAGTAATATTATATTGTTATTTTGGCAATGGGAGACAGCTGATTGAAGCGGGCTAATTCAAATGAGCATGCTCTCCAAAGTATTTTGTAACACTTATTTTGTGAAAACACGTCTCGATATATTTTTTGTAGACCTATACAAAGCAAAACCACCTAACCTTTTGAAACATAAATGAATAAACATTTCATTTTACGTTATGCTATCATTGATCATTGATCCTTGCCAGTGATTTTGGAATAAACATTTTAGTATATAGGATATTGAATTGGAAAACGTATTTGTATTGAAAAAACTGGAATGATAGTTCATTATTGTTATATTATAATTAAAAATATGTTGAATATTCACAATATAACATTCACATTGGAACATAACATTCCAAGGCAATCCTTGTATTATTTTTCTTGAAAATTTTTAGTTTATGTCACAGTCGTAAAATAAGGTTAGTTTTTACGCATAGTTCTCATAGAACTTTTTTTTTAAATATACTTGCAAGCTATAAAATTATGAATTTATATGTACTAATCCAAATAATTTACATATTCCAAGAGATTTATTTGGCGACTCTTTTACTCTATAACAATAACTGAGATGTGTTTGCTCGGTTTAAGCAGGACCTCCTAAATACCGGACCTGCGCCTGTGTGAAATTTTAGGTAAAATGGCGCCGATATTTGGTGGGGTCACAACTCAGCTGACACTGATATGTTGTCATCAGTTTTTAGTATTTAGGCCGGTTACAGAGCTTGACCGACCGTCAGTGCGTAAGTCAGTCGCGCTTGTCTTTTCCATAGATATTCCATGTATCCGTTCAGAGCAGGACTGACGGCACGCACGCGTACGGTCAGGACCATGCGTTTTATACAGCGTAAGAATACCATCGGTCGAGCTCGTGCGCATCCGTTCCATCGGTCGACTGACGCGCTATTGAAGCAAATAGAAGCTTTCAGAGCTGTACTGATCAGTATCGCAACATAACCAATGTGCTGACACCTCTGCCCGACAATCAGCTGATATTGAATTGAATAGCATAAAGAATGAATTCAATTAATAGTGTCATATTTGAATTCAGAGTTTTTCTATACATTTCTTCAATCATTTCTAAATTTTTTATTGAAAAAAAATATATATTATTAATATTATCTACATTTATTCGATCCGTAGCTTAAAGTGACTGCAAGTATTCCCAATGGTGATACAAGCTCGAAATAACTCATCAAAATTTCTGATGGAGATTCTGAGGTACACTTTTTTCTATGTATTTTAACACGACATGCAGTCAATTATTGAGTAAATATTAAAAACTTTTACTTACTGACTGGATGAAAAACACCACAAATCTTCCTAACCATCAAAACATTTCCGGTCTACACTGTTGAAAATGATTGCCAAGCAATTGAAAGTACTCCAGTCAGTAAGTAAAAGTTTTTAATATTTACTCAATAATTGACTGCATGTCGTGTTAAAATACATAGAAAAAAGTGTGTTTATACAAAGCAGCTCGGAATGGATCAAGAAATCATCACCTTTAATTCTGAGGTAGTTGAAAAATGTATCTTCACCCCAAGCATTGATGTAGTATATAAGGGTACTAAATTTTCTTTGAAATGTTCTTTGGGCGACCATCGGGTGAACTTGATATCTACGGTACCTCTTTTAATCTTTCGTTTACGAAGATAATAAGCTGAAATTAAACAATCTGTAAATGCGTCCATTTTGTGAGTCAGAAAAACTGATGTATGGTCAGGATGGTGCATACGCACTGACGGTCGGTCGAGCTCTGAATGTGTAAAACTGATTCATCGATGCGTACGGTCAGGATGGTACATACGCACTGACGGTCGGTCGAGCTCTGTAACCGGCCTTAGTTGTAGAGAAGTGAAGTTTGTTTACAAATGTCACGGGCTTTATAATATTCACGAGTTTTATAATTGATCAATTATCATTTTTTAATTATTTAATATGCAATAGAGATTTAAATTAGATTTTTTTAGTATTCAAAGGTTTTAGTAAGTGTTTAATAAATTCAAATTGTGAATAGTAGTTTTAAGAATTCAAAATGTATAGTGAGTGTTCGAAGTGTATTCAGTGTTCAAAGTGTTTTAATTAACAATAATTTTATAATATTGAACCGAAGCCTAGATTAATTTTTATTTATCATCCGTAACTCAACATTTAGCTTTATAACAACATGCTACAATGACTAGGCCTATGAACAGTTCTAATTGAACATGCCTAAAAATTGTTGTGTCACTGGGTGTAAATCAAACTATATCATAGAAAAAACCCCTTAGTGACAATATTTACTTTTCCCAAAGATAAAAAGCTTAGGAAAAATTGGACAAGGTGTAGAAAGATTCTAAAGTCACCAACAATTCGGCTGTGTTTATCAATCATTTTAGAGCATCAGACATTATTAAAGAAGACAAATTTTCGTGTGAAGATGGTTCTTATGTGACTGTTCCAAGAAAAAAATTAAAACAATGTAATGGTGCCTTCCCTACAATTTTTCCAAATCAACCTTCTTACAACACAATTAAATTGTGTGTAAAGGTATTGGGCAATATATTTTTGAACAATTACTGAATAATAATCAATTGCCTCAGCAAGCAAAGTCGCGAAAATTGAGAACATTGAATTCTTAGGCTAGAATAAAATAATGATAATTATAAGCTATGTGCATGTGAATTGCACTTGAATGCTATGTGCATAAGAATAAATAAAGTCCAGTTACCCTATCAAATAATTACTTCTTAAATAAACCTTAATTAAACTAAACCTTATTTAAATTCTTAAAAATAATTTTGAACAGTAATAAGTTATTAGTTACAAAAAGCGAAATTATAAAACACTTATTGACATGGGCTGCTTTCAAATTAATTAAACAAAATAAATCTTATAGCACCCTTTATTTAAAAAAAAACATTAAAATAGTTGAACAACTAGTTTTGCTTTACACCATCTTCAGGTTCTAAAATAAAATAAAATACAATAACTGTTTACAAATTGATATAAAACGAACATATGTTTAAATTCATATGACTAATTATTTTTGGTTTAATCAGGCGTTTATAAACTGGAATAATTATTGTGAAAAATTATACATTGGTCAAACACGTACATGTTTTCAAAAAAGGTTCAATGAACATATTCAGACTTTAAATTCAAAAAATACTACTCAAAATCAGCGTTTGCTGAGCATTTAATTGAGAATAATCATAATTATATCAATATGAACTCTAATATGAAAATATTAAGATTGGTAGTGAAAGTAATAAATTGAATGTGAAAGAAGAATTTTATATCTATGAAACTGCAAAATTGAATAGGAATAATTTAATAAATATAATCCAATTTGACATAAATAATCCTATTTTTGATAAAATTAAAATTGAATAAATAATATTTAAAATTTAAAAAAAAAAATCTGGTGTGGCGTACTCACACAACTTTTTTATCTCTTTCCTGTATAGGGCTACTTGTAATATAAATATAAAGAAAATAAATAAAAATCTCAGTACCCTTTTATCATATCACTCATATCACTTGAAAATGGCATAAATGACCGATTCATGTCGTGATAAAATATTTTAAAAAAAGGGTACTGAGATTTTTATTTATTTTCCTCATATTCACACAACTTTCCTTGCCTTTATGAAAATTTATCACCTGACGCTAGTGTTCCCGCGCATCACAAGTCTACTATTCAAAGATCTAAGCCAGCTGGTGACAGGACTATAACGCTGGAGACACACGAGGTTTACTATCTCTTCATAGTGAATGATTTAATAGAATCAACAGTTGCCAACAGTTTGCAATTGAAATAATAACATTTTCTCGAATTTCGAGCTTATTTTAAATTTTAGGTGAAAATGCTACTAAACATTAATTGTAGATATTTTCATGCTCAATCTTTTCGATTTGGAATTTTTTGCTCAAATTGTATCTGAAGCCTGATAATTGGAAATCTAAAATCAAACTTTACCTAGATGGGGCGGAGCTCCTAAAATTTTTACAGATATGGGAATTGTGGCAGTTGATAGAGCTTAACAATGACTATATGAATTTGATCAAAATCGTTGGAGCCATTTTCGAGAAAATCGCGAAAAACCCGGTTTTTGACAACATTTTCGCCATTTTAGCCGCCATATTGAATTGCATTTGATCGAAATTGTTCGTGTCGGATCCTTATAGGGGAAGGACCTTAAGTTCCAAATTTCAAGTCATTCCGTTAATTGGGAGATGAGACACACACACACACATACACACAAACAGACCAATAGGCTACCCAAAAACCACTTTTTTGGACTCAGGGCTGGGACCTAGAAACTTATATAAATTTACAAATTGGGGTACCTTTTTTTTCTGAAAGCAATACTTTCCTTACCTATGGTAAAAGGGCAAGGAAAGTGAAAAATTTAAAATATAAATTTAAATTCAATAACTTTTACCAAAAATAATTAATTAGTCATATGAATTTAAATATATGTTTGTTTTATATCAATTTGTAATAATAATAATAATTTTATTAATGGAGACAACAGGATAAACCCATTTTTCCTCCTTCACACAATACAATATTTTCAACACATTATACAATTTGGAATACAAGAAGATAAAAAATGAAGAAATATACAATTAATATGAATGAATACAAATAATCATTGAAGTAATTGTAAACAATAATAATTGATTACAGTATTATATTATAGTAAACAGTTATTGAATTTTATTTCATTTTAGAACCTGAAGATGGTGTAAACCGAAACTAGTTGTTCAACTATTTTAATGTTTTTTAAAGAATAAAGGGTGCTATAAGATTTATTTTGTTTTATTAATTCGAAATTATAAACTCCAGGGTTTAACGTGATCTCTAAACTCCAGGGTTTATTTGAGTTCTCGACTATGTCCGCTCTGACTCGGAAAGTGACTCGACTATGTTTCCGCTCTGACTCGGAAAGTCAATTTTCTGACTCCAGAGTTTAAAGCCAGTTGAAGTCTAGAACTTAGCTGAATCCCGAGCTCGGAAACCGGCCCAGGTTTTTGAAATGTTGCATTCAAAGGATGATATGAAAGGAAAAGGAATTTCCTCCGTAGACCAATATTACTGTAAAAATAAGACTATATTCATGATTAATCTGCTGTCGAATGGATTATCAATTGCATGCTATTAATAACTCAGAGTGACATAGTATTTTCTCTCGACCTTTCTCTGCTTTCAACTCGGGCTGACCAGTTGATAGATGTTTTGTAGGAAATTAGCTGTTGTTGATATCAAAGTCGTTTACAACATATGATTATCAATGTCGATAAGCCAATCCTACCGACATTGCCGACGTTGATCGACATTTTCGATCAGCCTTTGGACGTTTTCACACGAATATCTCGCCGACACGACAGGACAGAATTTATTCTGATGGACAGTATCGTAGGAGTCTGTGGTTTATAACTGAGCGAGGTCTACTGTTCTCAGAACTACTAGTAATCCACTTTACGAATGGAATTAATTTTATAGTTTGGTTTTTCCTATGCTCAGTTTTAGATAATAGGTCAAGCGAATAAAAACTAGCAATTGCTAGTTCTAAGTAATTCTCAAGCAAATGCTAGGATTGGAGTATAATCTTATAGCTGTATAATCTTATTTGTTCAGCTAGAACCAATGACTAAAGATGCTAGCCACTAGATTCTAGATTTTATACAATCAGTTTTTTCATTATAGTCCAGGCAACGAATGCTTAAAAAAGTTATAGAGAGAGAATTTTTGACCCCGCAGCTCTAACAAGGATAGTAAGGAGGTAAACATATCAAAAGTCCTCACTCCTACACACTGTGCGAAGGGGGTGGGGGTGGTTTGAAAGTACCATATTTAGTTTTTTGCACATATCTCGAAAAATATGCGTCTTTCGGAAATGTTTGATGAATACAAAAGCTTACAAATTAGCCTACAAGTTTCATTTGTAACATTTTCCCATATCTTTTTCAGTTTTCAAGGTATGAGCTCTCGAAGGTGTCAAATTCTGAAGAAAAACCCTTCCGGCTCAGATTTTTTCATCTTTTGGCTTTATAACTTTTTTAACGATTGATTAGAAAAATGAAATTATCAATACAGCAACAAGTGACAACTTAACGGTATTCCACCTTTAGCACAGGTGTTAGGGATGAGGATTTTCGGTATGCCATCTCCTAACTAGTCTTAATAAAGCTGCAGTCAAAAATTGTGTTCCAGATATTGTGTCCAAATTACATTGTCAAATGATCTATTGTTGCTTTATTGAGAATTTCACACTCGACACTAAAGCTGTTATAACAATTGGTGGAAAGCATGAAATGCTGAAATAATACATCATATTGAAGAGAATTAAATCCTCTACAACCCAGCGTTCAGTACTTATTTTTTTGATGCATTGTTGTTGATTAATAAGCCCTGAAAGTGCAAAAAGTTGGAAGAAAAACTGTCTTATCAAAGATTTCACACTTACAAATAAAAATATCTTAAAAACTAAAGGAAATATCACATAACTCTTCTAAACAATACGTGTAGAAAATTTATCTAGCTTCATTTTTGTTCGGTTAGTCATGTCGCTGAAATACATTGTTTCCAAGATACATGCGTGTAAGCCAGAAATGAAGAAACGAAACTTTTAAACCACCCTCATCTCTTGAGCACAAGGGGTAGGGATGAGGACTTTTACTAGTCCAAACAAAGTTGTGAAGTCAAATATTGTGTTTCAAGCGTTCCCTCCAAATTTCCCTGTCAATTGATCTATTATTGTTAAACTGAAGATTTTATACTCAACACTATAACGGCTGCAACAATCGTAGAGAGATGCGTGAAATAATGAAATAATACATGAGATTGAAGAGAATATGATGCTGTATGAGCTCATGATTAGCACGGCATTTCTCAATCAATCGTTAAAAAGCTATGAGGCCAAAAATATGAAAAAATCTGTGCCGGAAGGGTTTTTCTTCAGAATTTGACACCTTCGAGAGCTCATACCTTGAAAACTGAAAGAGATATGAGAAATTGTTACAAATGAAACTTTTAGACTAATTTGTGAGCTTTAATTTTGTATTCGACAAAAAATTCCGAATTTAGACGCAAAAACCCTATTTCGAATTCGAGATATTATGTGCAAAAACCCAAAATATGGTACTTTCAAACCACTCCCACCCCCTTGGCACAGGGGGTAGGATTGAGGACTGTTGATATCTTCACTCCTTTACTATCCTTAAGTGAGCTGCGGTGTCAAAAATTGTGTTCCAAATTTTTCCCTCTATAATACTGTATTTCGTTGACTGGACTATAGGTCGGTTGAATAAAAGCAATTGCTGATTCTAAGTAATTTCCAACACTCGGTTGAATAAAGTTGGCTAGCACTAACTAGGCCTAGGTGGAACTAGAAATATTCCGGTCACCCTAGCAACCTCTCAATGCATGTGGATAATGCATGAGAAAAAATTAATAACAGCTGCTAGACCTAGTATTTGCCTTGGGGTATGATCACATTGGATACACTATGTGCAAGTGTACGTTGAGATCATGCATGCCCAAGCGCGCAGTTGAGAAACAAAATTTGGGAAGAGCCATAGAAACACGTTATGATTTGCCTGTAACTGTTCACACTGAAAGCCACCAGCAAGTGCACGCGCTCAGTGTGAGAGTTTCTATGGCTCTTTCCAAATGTTTTTTCTTATGTGCCCGCTTGGTCATGCATTATCTCGCATACTCTTGCACATATGTGCATCCAATGTGATTATACCCTAACAGTTTTCCGGAAAAATGTGATCACTCCTGTTGCATCTACCTAGAACTAGCACATGATTATTCAACTGAATTTTTGCACTAGCTAGAACTAATGGCTAGTTGCTAGCATTCTAGATTCTAGTTTTTATTCAATCGACCTATTGGCTCCAGCTATACAAATAAGATTATACAACTAACTCGAATCTTAGCATTTGCTTGAAAATTACTTAGATCTAGCAATTTCTAGCTTTTATTCAATTGACCTATTGTATAACTCATAATAATATTGTATGGAAAAAATCCTTTTCCTTTATCCTTGAAATACAACATTTCAAAAAACCTTACACATACGTCGACGCGCAATTCTAAAAGGAACATTCCTGCCAAATTACATAAAAATCTACGCGTTCGGCCGCAAATGCGTGATATACATACATACATAATAAACATACAACCTCTCGGTCAATTATTATTCGTGCCATTTTGTATTAAATTTATAGAAAACCTCCTTATCAATACTTGTCATTTGAAGGGCTGACAAGTTTGTTAAAACTTTATGCAGTCCATCATCATTCATCATCGATTTTACATTACTAACACGTACAATCACTTCAATAACATAATATACATTACAGTATAGAAAAATTTTCATTACATGTTATATGCCACTTGAGCTGTGCTCAGATTCGTGGCTTCACGTAACAAATAGCAATAATAATAGTATCAAAATTGATGGCAAAACATCTATCTCTTTGAAATGCTTTTTCAAACCCGTTGCATAAGGCTGGTTGCAGACGAACCACTATCGCATGTGGGATGTAGGACCAACATACCACAGAACAATACGACTAACGCAGAGACTTTCACACTACTCTCGGGAAAACGCGCATTAGTGCCACAGTTTTTAGATGTTTGTATCATACTCAGGTATTTTTACTTTCCTTGCCCTGTTACCATAGGTAAGGAAAGTATTGCTTTCCGAAAAAAAATTAAGGTACCCCAATTTCTAAATTTCTATACGTTTCAAAGTCCCCTGAGTCCAAAAAAGTGGTTTTTGGGTATTGGTCTGTATGTGTGTGTGTGTGTGTGTGTGTGTGTGTGTGTGTGTGTGTGTGTGTGTGTGTGTGTGTGTGTGTGTGTGTGTATGTGCGTCTGTGTACACGATATCTCATCTTCCAATTAACGGAATGACTTGAAATTTGGAACTCAAGGTCCTTTCAATATAAGGATCTGACACGAACAATTTCGATCAAATGCAATTCAAGATGGCGACTAAAATAGGGAAAGTGTTGTCAAAAACAGGGGCTTTCGCGATTTTCTCGAAAACGGGTCCAACGATTTTGATTAAATTTGTACCTAGAATAGTCATTGATCAACTGTCACCAGTCCCATATCTGTAAAAATTTCAGGAGCTCCGCCCCATCTAGGTAAAGTTTGATTTTAGATTCCCAATTATCAGGCTTCAGATACAATTTAAACGAAAAAATTCGAGTGGAAAAGATTGAGCATGAAAATCTTGTTGGCAACTGTTTAATCTATTAAATGATTCACTATGAAGAGATAGCAGACCTCGTGTGTCTCTAGCGTTATTGCCCTGTCACCAGCTGGCTCAAATCTTTGAATAGTATATTTGAGATGCGCGGGAGCACTAGCGTCAGGTGATCAATTTTCATAACGGCAAGGAAAGTTGTGTGAGTGCGCCACACCAGATTTTTATCAGATGTTTTCATCATACTCGAGTGTTTTCACACCCACAATGTAGGTCTTGATTCAATTTCCATTTAATAATTTCCGAAGTAATAAACACAGAAAAAGAGCCATGGAGGCATGGCTGAACTTGAACTATTTCCAATCGTTGACTTTTATTGACCGAGCGAAGTGAGGTCTAAGATCTCGACGGTTTGGCATTTCTCTTAATTTTTAAATGTTTATATTTTGCGCATTTACGGCGAAACGCGGTAATAGATTTTCATGAAATTTGACAGGTATGTTCCTTTTTAAATGGTTTTTGGAAATTTTGCATTTCAAGGATAATATAAAAGGAAAAAGGAGCCTCCTTCATACGTCAATATTAGAGTGAAAATCAGACTATAGAACTATTCATCATAAATCAGCTGTCGAGTTGACTATAAATTGCATGCTATGACTTCAATATCTCAATGTAACTTGGTAAAAAATTAGCAGCTGTGTAGACTATAAATTGCATGCCCCATTGAATGCAATTTTTATGTACTATTAAAATAATAGGATGCAAAGAACTTATAACAGCTCGTCTGGGCGTCTAGATGTCTTCTGGCTTTCTCGCGCTAAATTCCGGAAAGCGTTATATGATAATTAAATCTTGTGTAAGCATGATCTGATCAAATAAATAGTATATCAGTGTGGATGTGCTTATGGTTTGGGACGTCGTTATTAATGCGCGAGGTCTACTGTTCACAGAACTACTAGTATAATAATAAATTGCAAAGTCATTGTTACAACTTATCCAGATTAAAAAGGTGAATAACTTTTATTTTTTGAAACTTGAGTGATACCATGATAACTTCTAGGATGGATCGCCAACATCAAAAACATTTGAACATGTGATGAGTGAGATTGGGGCTGAAGAGGCTGAGGAGATTGGCGTTGAACATCTGTTGAGAGACATCAAAGATACAACAGTCGGGTCACTGTCACAGCGCGTCACAAATCAGCTGATGGGCTTGAAGGGCTTGCATCTGCAATTACAGGATATGCGAGACTATTTGAATCAGGTATGTGTAGTATCAATGACTATCTTATCTAGATCTATAGTGAGGTTCACGTTATTAAGTCAGCACCTGATTTAAGTCAGAACATTCGTTTGCTGCCCTTGCCTACCATTTTATAAAGCAGATAGTTCCATCGTTCTAACTCCTCACCGTTGCCAAACTGTCTGCAGACAATGTGCGTCAAATAATGAACTACCACAATATTTAATCTCAATTATGAAAATTTTATTATTGAATATTATATATTATGAGTTATAATTAAATATTAACAAGAATAACCATTCTTCTATGTTGTTTTCCATCACGAACTACTTATTATTAAATCACATTTTGCTATTAAAAAGAACGACTAGCAGTCAGATTTTTTTACAATAAATGAACTAATCACTCACTGTGACAACGAGATCTTTCGGCAGGTCCGCCATCTTCTTGGTTGTACTCATAGACAAGTAGGATAGGATGGCAATTTTTAGTGTGCTATTGGTGTCTATTGGTTTGTTGTGGCTGAGAATGTAATCAAAGAGGATATGGGATTTGAAGTTGGTTTGTTTGTTTAATATACATTATCTATTGCTTTTAAATTGGGTGTATATATCAAATTGTTCTATTATTTTTTATGTGTATGATTTGTAGATTGGTAATTATGTTATGGTAAGTAGTGTTTGATATTTTCTTTTATTAGGTGGTCGGCAAATGCAGGGGCCTGTTTCATAAAAGTAACAAGTCCTATAATACAGGAAAAGTCCCTGTATTACAGGTAAAAATTGAAAGTTTGTGTTTCATAAACAATTTTCCCTGTAAAACAATTTACAAGATATTTGCCTGTATTAGAAGTAAATAATACAGGACTAATACATCGTCAGAAATTTGATAATGTGGGTTTTCCACCAAAAGAACCTGAGTAGCACTTTGTTCTTATAGTAGGCTTGCTGGCACGTACAATGTGATTCGTTAGGTCCCAGTGTTTTGAGTTCAGCTACTACAATGGAAACATCAATCCAAAATAAAGGAACTGTAATACAGGTGATTTTAAAAATGTAGAATTATTTTTATGAAACATAATTTTACAGGATTGTTAATTTTAATGTATAGTCCTGTAATATAGGCCCTGTAATTACAGGGGTTTTATGAAACAGGCCCCTGATTCTGTTTTTGTTTTTAGTCCCTAAATAATATGTTCGTTGTATCTTTGATTGAAAGAACGGCCTGTCTGTCCGATATAAAATTTATTACATTCAGAGCATTTCAGATTGTATACTTCTGGGAGTTTGAGTCTTCTGTTGTCTTGAATCTTTTCTCTCTTATTGATTCGCGTGCATATTTTATTTTTTGTTCTAAATGCCACTTTATACCCAGATTTTCGAAACATACTTCCTATTCTGTTGGATTTGTTGTTTATGTATGTCAGAGTTATGAACTTTTCATTTTTGTCCTTTACTTGTTTTTTATTTTGATTTTTTGAAGTAGTCTGTCGATTAGGTTTGTGTTGGTATCCATTTTGTTGAGCTAGATCTTTTATGGTACTGAGTTCTGCTTTGTAATGTTCAGGTGAGACGGGGATGGTTTGAAGTCTGTGTAGCATAGATAGGAAAGCTGAGTGTTTGTGTTGAACGGGACGATGACAAACTGGGCTGGACAAAGTGGGCTACCGACAAAGTTGCACGCCGTCAAACTGGGCTGCATTCCTTAGAGTGCAAGTTTGGCGGTGCATGCAACGACAAACTGGCACTCCTCAGATTTTGTCACCAGACGACAAAGTTGCACGCCGTCAAACTGGGCTGCATTCCTCAGAGTGCAAGTTTGGCGGTGCATGCAACAACAAACTGGCACTCCTCAGATTTTGTCACCAGACGAAAAAGTTGCACGCCGCCAAACTGGGCTACTTTTAAATCCTGATGTGATTAGTTTATACATAGGTGTTTTACAAACAGATACATGCTGGGATTATGAAGACAAAGTACTCTTCATATTTGCTGAAGACATAGGTACATTATACATGATAAATTATAAATAATTATAACAAGGAGGGGCCCCCTAATTTGAGAATTTTAACCTGGGTTATCTCCAAATCAATGTAGTTGATAAGATTTTTATCACAATTTATATGCCTACTCCAACAGAATAATATGATGATGTTCTGCTTACATGATCTGAATGTGTCATAGGCTGCTAAACTCGAATTTTCAACTCCAAAAGCTTCTAAAATTGATTCCAACTAGCAAACAAAAATATTCAATCTTCATTTCTGAAGAATTTCCATTTATTATTGAATGAACTAGGCAAATGTGACTTTCTGGTGCTGAGAATATAATGTAGAAATATCTCTCCAAACACCAATTTTTAAACAATCAATTGACAATATTGCATCTAAGATTGAAAGTAGTCCATTCTAGGCTGTGACTGAGTGACTCCAGGGACAACAGAATCACTGGCTTCAATAAGATGTATTTATTAATTGAGAAGGAACTGCAATTCAATTGTTATTATAATAGCCTACAAGCTCTCACACTGGAATGTGTTTCGAACTTACAATACAGACTTTGGACTTTTCAGAATGAGTCCTTTAATATGCTACTGTATATCTTATTCTGTGACTGAGAACTAGGATTTTTTCGATTGTACTCATGGTAAGCCAGAATGCATAATCAAATTCAGAAATTAATTTGAGAAACATGAAATAATAAATTGTAAACTAAATAGACAAAGTAATCCTCCAAATTGGACAAAAAATCATGAAAACGTTTTTGGAAATAGATAGATAGATGACTTTTATTTACACTTTATTTACAATAAAAGTGATGTGGGCGAATATCAAGAGAAGTAACCACGACATGCTCCAAGTGATCATCAAAGTGTCGAGTCTAAACTACTGTATAATAATAAAAAATAAACTAGTACAACCCCCCCCCTCATAGGTGTAATGCTGGCTGGACTTTATAAGGTGAGTGAAGCAAGCCATCCAGCTAGCGTAGGCTTCATTAATAATAGAATGCACCCTTTTGATAGAAAATTATCTTGACAAAATATTTTTTTTTCAAAAAGTATGTGTCTTTTTTATAACGTTCTCAAGCTGAGTTTACACCAAAGTTATTAACAACATGTTTATTTTTCCGTCCTTATAGATTCTATTAGATTGAACATAACTTATCATGCACATGAACACAACTTATCATGTAAACGCCCATTGTGTGGTACATAATTTTAAAGGCTTTTTAAACCATGAAAGATTACATTAATTAAAATGGTCTACGATACTTGTATCCAAAATGGCGGCTGATTAAAGTTTTAGTTTTTAAAGAAATAATTGATAAAGTTCAATCAGCCGCCATTTGGAATAACAGTATCATAGAACATTTTTATTGATGTCATCTTTCTCGTTTTGAAAAGGCCTTTAAAAAGATGTACCACACAATGGGCGTTTACATTTGAAATATTCGAGTGACAACCCCTAAGTCACTCCCTTATGAGGGGTTGAAATTCAGTTGTACGTCAAAAGGTGGAGTATTTGACTAATAACCTATCCTGAAAGTTACAGTATTATATCTACAACAGTCTCCAACTTATTGAAGGGTTCCCATACATATGACTCACTCTGTATATTTTCATACATTAGAATGTAGGCAGGAGGTAGATAATGCATGTAACTGTGAAATCATTGAGAAAACCCGTACGGTCAAGTATCTGGGAATTATTTTGGATATAGGCTTACTTGGTCAAATTATGTAAAAAAGATTAAAAAAAAATTGTAAAAAAATTTATTACCTCAATCAGTTATGTACAAAGAAAGTTTTGGTTCAGCTATATCATGCACTTATTGTTTCTAGAATAAACTATGCATGTGCAACGTTCATATTTAACCAGTGATTACTGGTCAAAAAATATAATGTAAATAATTTGTAATAAGTCTAAACAATTTAGTTCAATGACTAATATTTTCAGAGAATTATCGATATTACCACAGAAAGTAGCAGTTTATGTGGAAGATGGTATCAAAACAAAAGTTTTAATCACATCTAAACAGGAGTATTGTTCTAGACCAGAGTTCATGCTACTTTAATTATCCTTATCTAGTTCTGATACATTATTCGTTGGTATCTGTTATCGCCCACCAAAAATAGGTCATTTTACAGATTTCGAAAATGCCTTGCTTTCTCTTATGCCTTGTTATAAATAACCGTATACTAGTTATGGGGGATATGAACACCGACTTGAACATGACAAATTGTAACTTTGACTACTTTCAACTGACTACAATTTTCCAATGCCTAAACATGACTATTTTACCTTTCGATCCAACTCATCATACTAATGAATCAGACACACTCATTGACCTTCTCATTGTCAATTGTACATAATGTTTAAAAATTTTATAATTTAATCCGATAATCCTATTGTCAGATCTATTTATTTTACTTCATTTCTTTCAGTTGTATCTTGCCACTTTTCAATTTTTTTATAAATATAGTTATCAATGATTCTGAAAACATCTTTACTGGCATTTTCTTTAAAAATTTTAGTAGGAGACTCAACAGCATTAGAATATTAACTTAATCAAAACTATAGAAAATTTAATGATTAGTAGAAACGTAGGTTTTGTGTGTGAAAGAGTATGAATGGACGCGTGTATGAGTATGTGAATTAGTGCATGCATGCATGTACATTTTCAACAACGGTATATGATTTATTATTATTCAATGTAGTGTTCCCATTCTGGTTTTCCGATAGGGAACACATATTTTAAATAAGTTCAATTGTACTCGATGTATTTTGTTTTGTAATATACACTACTGTAATAAACGAACGAATCAGTTGATGGTCATCCTTCTAATTTGGCCAGTATTTAAAAATATTTGCAATGATTTTCGAACTTTTGCAAAGTCTTTGTCCTCAATATTTTTTATACATATTACTTTTGAACTGCCTTGGAGGTCTAAGAAGAATCAGTTATCACACGATGTGAAAAAAACAATTTTATTGAAACAAACAAAAATAAAAATATTAATTACACTCCTCATTAGGCTAGGCCTGCATCGAGGAATGGTTCGTCTTGTACTAATTAACAAAAAGAAATTATTTTATAAAATATACAATTCAGACTCAGAACAGTCCTAATTACTTCCTCTTCGATAGCCTACTGGTGTGAAAAGAAGGAGCTACAATTTCGTGAATATACTCTTTTTATCTTGATTCAAGTTATTCAGATTCCTATTTGTAATCTCTATACCAATTGTAGTCAAATATTGAATTCATCAGCCATCCCTCTCTTTTTGTCTGATTTTATTATTTGTTTATCTATACCCTGTATATCAGAAGATATCATTTTCTTATGTTTGTTAGAGTCCGTTGCTTCATTTATTGTTTCCCAAGCTTTCTCAATCCTGTGTTTGCAGTCAATAAAATTGTTTTTATGAGTATCTTACCACGCGCAAAACTCTCTTTAAAATAGTATTATAATTCTTGAATTTGTTAGAAAGAGCTTCATTGAACGGTTGCCTTCTAAGCTTTCCAGACATCTTGTTTCTTGTCCTTATAGCTCTAACTGAATTTGATGTTATCCAGGGTTTGAGTCGGGAATGTCTTTTGCTAGCTTTATGACAAACGGATTTTGATAATGTAAGGTGTTTTATAATGGTATCAAAGAAATCGTGGAAGCTTTTTTAGAATTGCTCTATGTCAGTGTCGACCCCTACGGTTCGTTATTAACCCATTCTCTTACATCATAATATCAATATCAAATTCTGAGAGTATCATGAGAATCAAGAATGAAAAAAGGGTTAAATGGCGTTATGTACAATCGAGAAAAAACTTGCTTATTTTCAAGTACTCGCGAGGCATTTCATTAATTCGAGGGCGCTGAATCCGAATCTTAAATCACAATATATCTATCTCCATTTTTACGCGAATTAGGTTTTGTTGATAGGCAAATAGGTCGGCTGGAAAAATTCCGCTCCGTATTCTCCCAAAAGTTCCGGCAGCGGAATAATTCCACGGCTGCGCGGCGCGCCTCCAGTGTGCTTATTCTAACTTATTTACATGCTAAGTATTCAACCGGAATAATTCCACGGCTGCACGGCGCGGCGCGTCTCCAGTGTGCTCTGTGCTCAAGTGTTATCAAGGGCCTGTTCCATAGAATTCAAAAGTCTTACAATAAAATTCATTCATGAAAATAATTAGAATCATCTTATAATAAGATTCACGACTGCTCCTAGGCAGTGAAATCAAATATCTCTGTATTATAAGACCTCGTAGGTTTTATGAGAAAGGCACCACTTTAGGTTGGAAACGTCTCAGTGATCATTGTTTCCAATATATTTAATACTTCTTGCACCAACATACCACAGACTAGATCTGGTAGACTTCATAAATGAGCTTCAAAGATACAGTACAAAGGACGACCATATAAGCTATAAGCTACCTGAATTGTGAATATTGTTCCAAACAGGGAGGGATTGCAGAAACTACAAAACGGAATTATTCAAGGGCTTCCGGCGAGTGATTAATTCTATAGATGTGTAGTCCATCTGACATGGGTCAATGTAATTTTCGTATTGTTATTTAGGGGGACGCGCCACCTTAGTCCTCCGACACACCCAAAACATGACAGGAGTGAACAACGACTATCTCATCCATTGACACCGTACGCCAGCGACAGGGAAAGACTGTTTTGAAAGAGTCTCGAATTGGCGTGTTGTGCGTTAGGCGCCAAAACCGGACACTTTTACATTCGTACAGAAACGACAAAGTCAGACACATCGAATCTCTGACACTTCCAAAACAAGACAGTTAGGTTACACTTCTTGGACGGACTGTACTACGCAGAGCTGTCTTGTTTTGTTCAAACAATGGCCATTGCTTGATGAATCCCCATGTGTAGGCTATTCTTAACAAGACCATTGACATTTTATTTCTGAAACCTATCACTCTTCTCTATCTCTCTTCATAGTAATATCGAATATCGGGCAATGACTTACCTTGTAACTGTATTCCTATTTTGTGCAGTTGTCTCTCTTTTCTGCATTCATTTGGAGCATAAATAATAGAGCTATTAGTAAATTTCTTGACACAAAACCAAAATAAATTAACTTTATAGTTCAATTGTCAAAATTAGTGAGTACACTGAAACTTCTCGATAACTCTATAATTCGTATTTTTGCCATCAAAAACACAGTAATTATAGTATTCCCATAAAGATAAATACACTAATATGCAATTGTAACTGATAACTCCAGTAATGAGTTCATTGAAAGCTCTATGCATTCACATATAATAATATAACTAGAGACACCCTGGGTTAAAGAACTCGCTCATTAACAGTTGTTTTGATCTCTGAAATCTTTAACAAGTACGGTATGTAAAATTAATATTTAACAATATTTTCTAATATCCATTCATAGAGGCTATATTATGAATTAATTATGGGTAATGATGGGATCAGTATCAATGATACAATTTTTCGAATTTGGTTCTATCAGCCTCGATATTGCAGAACTTGATATTTAATATATTGATATTGCAGAGCTTGATATATATTCGTCACCCTCCAAAATTTGTATTAAACGCTTGGTCCCGTAAGCTACAAATTATAGAGGTTCTACTGTGTTGAATATAGTCTACTGGAGGGTGAATATACTCGAACATTGAGTATTTTGAAGATAATAAAATTTGTTGGTATTGTTTTTCATTTTGAATTTCCTTTTATTTGAAAACCAGCAATAGACCTTTGAGACAATTGGTCTATCATTTCATATTCCCTAAAAACTACCTGATTGTTATAAGCTAATTTTAGTATGTGCTTCCTCAACATAGAAATACCCTTTTCTTGGAATATAGGGATATGGAGGCATGTTTTTATAAGATAGAGTTCCTGGAAGATTGGATATGTGAGCATGTTGTCAATGGAAATGAGTAGAATACAAAAACTTTGAAAAGTATAGTAAAGTTGAATGAAATCAACTTCAATTATTGTATGGCAAGATTACGATACTTATGAGCTCTACTCAGAAATCCTATTTTATTAAGCGAGCAATTTCTATATATTTTTATGTTTATCTGGTTATTTTTATATCTGGTTATTTAAATCCAACGGATCACAAAAACGGCAAAAAATTTTGAACATAGTAGGCTCATGATATAAAAATTCGATTGCACTAGGTCTCATCCCTGGCAAAACTCGCTGAAGGAAGGACATTAAAATGATAATTCATCCTTGGAAAAATAGCTGAGACTTTCGTCGTCTGTGGATAATAAAGTGAGTGAGCGAGTGCATCTGTGGAAAATCAAAATATCTCATCCTCGAAATTCATAAACTGACATATAGCCAGCTGTAAAATATAAACACGACCTCAAAATCAAAATTCAGGGAAGAAACAGTTTTGGGCTGTGCCTGTTAGTCCTTCCCCAATCATTTTGTTCTGTTTATCAATAAATAAATAACCAGCGAAGCTTGGTGCCCCGATATTGGATTGCGAAACAAGATAATTGTACTGGGATGTAAGTAGTAGTTCTGTGAACAATAAAACTCACGCAGATTTCTCATCCACAAGTATCTGATGTCACCTGTTTAAAAAGTTAACAAACTCAGTTCACATAATATATTTGAATTTGTATTCCATATATTGATATAATTCATCCAGTTCTGTGATAATCTTTCCATCTGATGAGAATTAATGTTTTACAATAAAAATAATATTATTATAATTTCTTCAGCATTATTTAGTTCATTTGATTATTTTTAATCAACTATATTGAATTTTTTTTTAAAGTGACAATATTGATAATGATGGGCACGCATAATATCGGGGCTCCGTGCTTCGCTCATTATTTATTTATAAACTATTGATAAACAGAACACAATTCTTTAAAATGATTGGGGAAGGACTAACAGGCTCAGCCCAAAACTGTTTCTTCCCCGAATTCTGATTTATACACTATAAATAGTCCAGAAAGTAGTCTATGTTTCATACACTTGAATTCAGGTTCAATTTTCACTCCAAAAATTTAAAAACAAAAAAGTTCTAATTTAGATTATTCACAAACCAAATTTAATAACAAAATACCACTCACTCATCACTTGAAATTGTCAAATAATGAATATCTTTGAAAATTATGATATTCTCTAGTTTAGAATGATTATCATGTCATGTCAACAAATCAGATTATTTTGATCGAGTCGATTAAAATTTCTAGATAATATTAAATTTCTTGCTGATTGCTTACACAGCTGGAAATAATTCTGTCTCTCTCCCACACACGCATCTTCTATTTCGACAGACGACGAAATTATGTTTTTCCATGTATGCATAATTGTTATCCTTTCCATGTCCTTCAGCGAGTTTTACCAGGGATAAGACCTAGTGCAATCGAATTGAAACTGTAGACCTTATAGAAATTGACACGGATTTTCCAGACATCTGTGTAATTCACTTGTCAGCTGATTGATTATGAATAATTCAGAGTATGGACGAATTCATTTTCTTATTATCCTTAGAATGCAAAATTTCAAAGAACCTTGTGTATGCATCGACGCGCAGTTGAAAAAGGAATACTCCTGCCAAATCTCATCAAATTCTATCAACTCGTTTGGCCGTAATTGCGTTACATACAGACAGACAAAAGAAAATCCGAGTTGAAACATAGACCTCACTACGTTCGGTCAGTAATCTGTGATTTTTTTATAATTATCTAAAAGTAATTAAGCCGTCCATTACAATCATTGAGAGAAAAACCAATAAGATGCTCATATTATCTTCTCAAATCTTAATACATTAACAATACGCTACCGGTAATTCATGAGTAAATACTGATATGGTCGATTTCAATGAACATTAAATAAAATGGTTGTTTTCTTTTAAATCTCTATACTTGAGCATTCTGTTAATTTCGAACAGAGCTCACTTTCACGGGGTTTTCTCAGATGATGCAACAATCACTGGTGAATCTCCAACACAGATTTCAATAATCCAGGAGAGAGTCATCTAAAATTAAAACTATTAGTGCTATATTACTTAATTATTATTGCCAATTATTAATGTTTCTCAGAAAATTATTAATGCCATAAATGTCTCTTAATTAAATGATAGTTTTTGGAGTTTCAATTATAATATTTTACGCATTCCCATTTTTCATTTGTTTTTTAATATTTTGAATCCCTTCATTTGGATCACTCGTTTAGTCGAATAAAATCGGGGGACCGAGCTTTGCTCTGGAGTGTGAAAGCATAGAAAATTTGTAACGAAGGATTGAATTTATAGTTTATATTCATTTTCTCAGTCGTACAATTATTTTTACAACTATATGAGGAGGCACAACAGGCTCATGCCCAAAACTGTCCCTTTTCAAATTTATACTACAGTCCAAATCAAAATCTAGGTTAAGCTACTATCACTCATCAAAATAACAATTCATTCACACTCCAAAAAACAAACACATTATCAATTACAAATAGATATACGGTACTATGAATTCGATTTTAGAATGATATACTATGGTTGCTACATTATTTGTTAATATTATACTATGTACTATTCTACACTAACAGAATCTAGTTACTATTTTGGACTTTCTGAAGTAGCCTAAACATGTTTTCTAAAAAAAAGAGAAATGAACGAGAATAAGTTCTTCTTGTTGAATTTTTCTTTTCGTGAGATCAGCTGAATGATCCCACACATGCACTCGTTCACTCATTTCCATTACGGTATCGACAGACGACAAAATTTCCAGCTGTTTTTCCAAGGGTTGAGACCTAGTGCAATCGAATCATAAACCTACTTTGTTCCAAATTTCGTGAGAATCGTTGGAGCCGTTTTCGAGATCCGGTCACATACAGATGTACATATATAAACATAAAAACATCTAAACATATAAACAGAAATTGCTCGTTCAATAGTATAGGATAGTACAATTATTATATATAGTATTTATATAGTATTATTCGGTTATATATCTATCACAGAAATCTCTCTTAGCAACGTTTATAAACGCATCACACAGGTTGCTAGGGAACGATAATGATAAGAATATGTGATGAATAATCTATCCTGTTCTAGGCAAGCAATATTTCTGTATCACAGATATCCAAAAACTTCAACACTAGAATGTGAATATAGTGTTCATATGGTTATGAATTGATGGGCGATTTCCACCATTCATTATCTCTTGAAATTCTATTTTTGAATCTTGTATTAAAACATTCCCATGAAAAATGTTAGATTCAATGTGGCGGAACCAATATGGCAGACCAAAATTTTGAAGCTACCTACAGAATTTTTTTTTATTTTGAATAGGATTCCCAGTGGAGCCCACTGTCGAATTATCTTTGGAAATGAACATTAAGCTCTTTTCCTACTAATATTAAGCAGTAGGCCTATGTGAATCCATATAACTTCATATGTTTCTCCGTATGAGTAAATGATTCAGAATCAAAATTCAAATTCGTTAAATTAATAATACCAACGACATAGCAACTGCCATCACAATTTTTATCATTAATATTACGCGAATGCTACTGAAGGATTAATAGTCAGGCAGACACACAGGAGCAAGTTATTTTATCTCATGTACTTTCAATGTTATTTCTATATCCTGAGAAAGGACGAAGAAGTGAGTAAAATATTTTGTTGTTCAACAAACTTGACCTGTAAAAAGGTTGAAGAGTGCGTGTTCAAAATTTGAAGCTGATCGATCAACTTTTTCTAAAGTTATTGTAGTACATTCAAACAAACAAACCCACAGACTGGCAACAACTTTTAACTTTAGTGAAAAGTAAGAACTTGCTAACGCTCGTTCAATAAATATTATTGCGAAAACAATGGGCGGTATTATCAAGTTGGGAGCACATGAATTGAAGGAGTCAAATTATTTCAGTGTAAGGGATTGTATATTTTACAAGAGTGTGTTTCTGAGGGATATAGACCTATAGTGAGAAAGTGAAGAAGAGAGGATTTAATTGAATTGCTGCTTTAGTTTTTTGCACAACCGGCCCTCACTCACATTCAACTATCAACCCTCCAGTACGATGCTACATCAACTATATTATACAATCCTACTCAGTGGAATGGGGGAATTCACAATATTACAAGCAAGAGTTGATAGTAATGAGTATAATTAATTGACACAAAAATCTAGGAATGTAGGCATGGAAAAGACAAATTCAAGATAGGTAGAAGATAATATGTCTGAAGCATTGTGAATCATTGTATGAAAAAGTATTAAAAATATTACTAATCACAATGAATGTAGAATGCAATTTGAATGTAATTTCACACTGTGTGAAATTAATAAAAGTTATTGATTTATAACAGGATATTGATTTATATAATAATAGCCTACAATAATAATATTGTGAACTATAAACTGTATCTTATACACTGATTTACATCAAATGACAGTATTGCTTATTAAATGACATTATTTTATAAACGATGATTTTCCTTGTATGAAAAATTTAATAATGAGAATGAAGATTGAATTAGGGATGGGTATCGATACATCGATGTTTCAACATCAAACATCGATGTTTTGATGTTTACTGTTCGATGTTTTTCACTTATCGATGGTTTTACCTAGACATCGGTCACCCGATGTTTTTCCCAACTAAAATGAATTTTTCATTTAGGCTCTCTGTATTTTTATGTGAGACTGTTGGATACTCTTGAAGATTTACATAACTTCTGTAGCTCTTGTCAAGGTTAGATACTTATTTAGAATTAAATAAGAGGTCGGATTCTTCGTTTCTTAGGAAGAAACAGTTTTTTCTTATTACAAGTGCTCTCCTCAACATACGTTTAACACCAATGAATCTAGCTCTGGAATAGAGGTATTCGTATTGTAAGGAGTGTAGATATCCATTTAAAAAACTTTAATCATTTCCATTACCTAAATAAAACTATCAGGTATTGAATGAATACGATATGAGTAACAATGATTGCTAAAATTAGCTTAGGATGAAATTCCAGACAGAATCTTCAAGGATATCCCGAGAGGTTTCTTACTTAACTATGATGATGACAAATCTTGTAAACTACCTATAATAGAGTTGATGTATCTTTCTAGTCACAACCTGACTTCAATTATTCGAAAGACTATTACTTGAATACCACAAGTCCAAAATTGCTGTAATTCCAGTTAGTAACTGTTAAAATATTGGAACAATAGCTCCAAATAAAATTGTAGTCACTTTAGAAGTTTTTTTGTACTATTAAGTATTTCGAGATTATGAAAAAATATACCAATGAATCAATCAACTTCCAAAATAATTGAGTTATATCTATACAAAATAATAAACTAATACTCTGTAAGCTTATTAACAGAAGTGTTGTGGGTTCAATCAAATTGATTTCGCCCCGTTTTATCATTTTTATCAAGAATAAGTGTAAAGTATCATATATACTGTACAGTGTATTATTTCCATTGTATTAATACTAATAAAAATCTATTCATTCATCGTTTCTGATGCTTTTGAGTATTTATTTATTCAAAATTATTTAATTTTGAGATAAAAATTCCTAAGTGAGAAAAAGAAAATGGTAGCTATAAGGATAACCGCTGAGTTTTGGACACTTCAAATACGACATTTGTAGTCTCCTATCATCCAGGAACAATACCCTAGAATGTTCGACACTACTTCTGAAATACTCTTCGTAGTATCATCCGTAAATGTACGGCGATGCGTCGATGTTTAAAACATCGATGTTTACTGTTTGATGTTTTTCACTTATCGATGTTAAGGTGAAAAAACATTGATGTTCAAAACATCGATGTTTTGTCTTTCGATACCCATCCCTAGATTGAATGCCATTTGAATTGTCAATTCTGTGAAAAGGACATAAAGTAGTATTGCTCCCCATGTCTCCCCCAATAGCACACAACCGGGTAAGAGATAGATTAGATTAGATTAGATTTCTTTATTTATGTATGTTATAATATTTACTGGCTTATACACCAATTTACATTGAATGACGATAATGCTAGTTATTCAACGAATTCCACAAAGTATAAATAATTAATCAATGAGAATAAATATAGAATGCAATTAGAATAACGATAATATAATAATGTGATGTAACTTCATAAATCGGCGGTGTTTCAACAAATAATTGTCGATTCTTTTAAAACGATATAAAATATCCTTCTCATTAACACCCGACCGGGAGAGACAGAGAGGATGAGAGAGAGTGTGTGTGTGTGTGTGAGAGAGAGAGAGAGAGAAAGTGGCGCAGGAGTGATAGAGAGATGGTTAGATAGAGGAAGAGAGGGTGAGAGAGCGAGAGAGGAAGCAATAGAACTAAATAAGGTTGAGATAAGAGACAATGTCACGCAGGAGTATTGTCCAATGAATAGTCACACTAAGTTATGAATAGAATATTTCCAAGAAAGTACAGTCTGTGCCAAAATTCAAACCAGTTTACTTCGTAGCGATTCTTCCAGCAAAGACGACAAGAGGTGATAGCGACAACCAGAGTCACGGACTCGCCCCGCCAAAACAAGACACTTATTTTTCAGCACAAGAACGACAAAAGCAGCCACCGCCAAAACAAGACTGATTTTCAGTGCTAGGATGGATGTGTCTGACTTTGACGGTGGTGTATACTGACATCGCCCCTATTTAGGACGTTGACTGATTTATTCTTTAGCGCTCTTTTACTCTTCTCTCTTTCACTCATTCTCTCTCTCTCTCTCCCATTCACACCCTCTCTCTCACTCCCTCTATCTCATTCTTTCTCTCTCTCACACACACTCACACACATACACAAATTAATACACCAATGCTTAGGCACACACTTTACGCACTAAACGGGCTTTAGGGGTTGAGTGGCAGAGAGGAACATGAGTCCTAACTCCGCTCTAATAAAGGCAATTAATCAATCAATATCTCTCTCTCTCTCTCTCTCTCTCTTTCTCTCTCTCTCTCTCTCTCTTTGTTTAAATCGAGGCTTATTTAATCATTAATAAATGATACATTAGCATTAGTTCGCAGAACTAAAAATCTACTGGACCAAAAACGTTAAAATTTGGTAGGTATGTTCAGTTGGCCCTTTAGAGGCGCACTAAGAAATCTTTTGGCAATATTTTAACTCTAAGGGTTGTTTTTAAGGGTTTAAAGTTCGTCTTTTAGCATGTATATTCTTCTTCTCCCAATCTCTCAATTATAATTGAAATTTCCATATCATATGTTACTATAGAACTATAATCTAGATAGAGTACCTCTTCGAAACAGTTGTTAACTGGCAACTAAATTAATAATTTTGTCAGGTTGGCATTAAGTTGAGTTGACTTTGTTAGGTTGGTACCAAGTTGAAGATTTAAATGCATTTATCGCGGAAAAATTTATTGGGCACTGCTACTTCAATCCTGGGAATATTATATTACTAGCCGTCAGGCTCGCTTCGCTCGCCATATCCGTTTAGCCAGACGTTTAGTCTGGACCCCCGACTGGATTGTCCTAACATATGATAAAAATGCTCAAATGAAAAATGCAGGCGAGCGAAGCGAGATGCTGATCTCATTCATGGACGATCCAGTCGGGGGTCCAGGGGGCGGAGCCCCCTGGCTAGACAGGGAAAACAGGGAAAGGGAAATAGCTACAAATGCTAGAGATAGAGTAGCACAAGATGGTAAGGTTTTTAGTATTTATCATCAAAATATTCAGTATCTTCGCAACAAAATTGACAGATTAGGAGTATTTCTTAAACAGGAGGATCCTGACATTGTTATTTTCACAGAGCATGGCTTAAAAATAAAGGAAATAAATCAAGTTAGGATTCCAGGCTTTTCACTGAGATCAGAATTTTGTAGAATAGCTCATAGAAGTGGTGGTGTATGTATATTCACTAGCAATGCTAAACATACCCAAACTTATGAACTGGATTTTGTTAAGAGATTTTCTGTTGAGATGGATTTAGAGGTGACGGGACTAAGGTTAAAAATTGATGATCGATTTGAGGTAGCAGTGTTAGGTATCTATAGGTCACCAAATGGAGACTGGCAAAAATTTTGTGAGCTGCTCCATACACTTTTGGAAATTACAACCGCTCGTTTCACAAATGTTATAGTAGTAGGAGATTTCAATACCGATTTTGCCAGGCAGGATAAAATGACAGAGGATATTAGAGATATTATTAATATGAATAATTTAGAAATTAAGGTCCACGAATATACAAGAGTAACTCGAACTTCACAGACAATTATTGATAATATCCTCACAAATATAGAAGGTTGTAATGTCAGGTTAGGTAGCTCAGATCTATCAGATCATAACTATCAAATTTTAGATGTTAAGTTGCAGGGCCAGAATCCAAGCAGAAAAAAAACTTTTGTGAAAGAAATTCAGCAATATGAGCTAGGAAATATAAATTGTTTGAAGCAGGAACTGCTTCAAGAAAATTGAAGTAGTGTTTATAACAGTTGTAACCTAAATTACAAATATAAGCAATTCATTGATACTCTAAGATTTCACATTAGTGTATGCTGTCCAATAAAAAAAGTCAAAGTAAAAAGTAAATTAAACAAAGTAGATGAATGGATAACTGAAGATATTCTTACTCAAAGAAATATTGTTAGGGAAGCTTATGAGGAATTTAAATTAGTGAGGGATGTTCCGAGTGAAGTCAAATACAAATGTCTAAAGAAAAACTATGCAAAAGAAGTGAGGAAAGCTAAGTGTAAGAAAACAGCTGAAATATTAACAACTAGTACCAATTTTAACTCTGCTGTTTGGGAGGTAATTAATAGAAATAGGAGAGCAGCTCAAAAAGATACAGTTACTAATGTCCCTAGGATAATCGATGAACATGGAAATTATATGGATGATAGTATAGACATTTGTAACTTTTTCAATAAATATTATCAACAGGTTGCATATAATCTCCAAAAGTCACTGGACACTAATACTTATAATACAACTACATTAAATGCTGAGCCAATTGAAAAGGTATTTAAATTTCATCCATTATCAAGAGATGAGTTGTCAAGAATAATAAAAAATTTGAATAACAAAAAAACAGTAGGATTGGATGGGGTCTCAAGCAAAATTTTAAAAGAATGTGAAAATGAATTACTGGACCCTTTATTGCATCTCCTTAATACTTCACTAGAGCAGGGTATTTTCCCTGATGATCTGAAACAAGGAAAAATTTTGCCAATTTTCAAGAGCGGTGATTCTGAAAGAGTTGAAAATTATAGACCCATTAGTATTCTAAATGTAATAAGTAAAATTTTTGAAAGAGTAGTTTTAAATAGGCTATTGATGCACCTGGAAGAAATTAATTTCATATGTGATGAACAGCATGGGTTCCAGAAAGGGAAATCTACTAAGACTGCAATAGTATCCCTTGTTGAAAGACTAATAGATATAATAGATTCAGGTGAGAAGGCAGCCGCAATATTTCTTGATTTATCCAAAGCTTTTGATTGTGTGAACCATAGAATATTATTGGAAATACTAAAAACTGTAGGTGTGAATGGTATAGAACTAAAATGGTTTGAATCATATCTCATAGGTAGAAACCAGTGTGTTGAGCTTACCAAGGTGGATGGGAATGAAATAGTAAAAATTAAATCTCAAAAACTGGAGGTCCAGGCTGGAGTACCTCAAGGCTCAATTCTGGGTCCCTTACTGTTTCTGTTGTATGTGAACCAAAAGAGTTAAAAGATCACAGAGCTCTGTTGTTTGCTGATGACACATCGCTTATCTTTAACAATTATTCATTAGATAGTCTAGAAATAAATGCTTTTACTGGAGTACAGTCAATTGTCCAATTCTTGAAGCAAAGGCAATTAACAATAAATAGTAAGAAATGTCAATTCCTACAATTCAAAAGTAAATATAATTCAGTAGAGGATAGAGAAATAAATGTGTTTGTAGAGGAAAATGAATTAGACCAAGAAGAGAAAGTAGCATTCTTGGGAATTTTATTGGACAGGAAATTAACATGGCATCCTTACATTGAGAGGATATGTAATAAGATATCATCTGGGGTATTTGTCCTGCGGCAGCTTGCTAGGCTGAATGATAAAAAACTGCTGTTAACTGCTTACCATGGACTTCTCATATTAGGTATGCTATTTTAGTATGGGGTAATTCATCTCAACAAAATATGGACAGGGTGTTTAAGATTCAAAAGAAGGCACTCAGATGTATAGAGAAAGTGAATAGGTTAGACTCTTGTAGGCCTTTATTTAAAAAGCTTGGTCTATTAACTGTGCCATCTTTGTATGTATATGAAGTTGTGATGCATGTGAAAACGAGTGGTGTGATCCAGAATTCAGATGTTCATGAGTATAATACGCGAAACAGAGCAGATTATCATATAATGGGTCACAATAGTAGGTTATTTGAACAAAAACCAGATTATATTGGTAGGAAATTTTATAACAAGCTACCTCAAATCTTGAAAAGTAATGATGATTTGAAGATTTTCAAAAAACAAATTAAAAAATATTTAGTTGATAGAGCTTTTTATAGTGTACAAGAATTCCTTTCAAACCTAAACTAGGTTGAACTACTTAGTGTTAGAATTATTATGTAATAACATGACTTGTCTTATACTCCATGACTGGAGTCTTTAGGACGTAATCTTTAATCTTTTTATTACGTAAACGTAATAAAAAGATATACTGGGGGATGACTTTAATCTTTCATCTTTAATCTTTTTATTACGTAAACGTAATAAAAAGATATACTGGGGGATGACTTCAATCACAGCTATTTAGTGTAGAAGGCGGTGAAAACTGATAAATGGCGACTGCGCCGTCCTATCAATTCCACTAAGGAATAGTTTTCATAGTTTTCTTGATTGCGATTAAATTTTGCTTAAAATCTCTGCTAGACACATTTATCTCCTTTAAGCTGTCTGTATCGAGGAATTGTAGAAACAGATTATCCTATCGACAACAGTCAGATTCAAATCTAGCTGCACCAATTCAATACTGCTTTCTTCTCTTTATTTTGATTTATTCCTGGAAAATGATATTTTCTCCGAACCAATAGGCCCGATATTAAGATTTTTAATATAATATTGGTTACAACTTATAAATTTGTGCAATTCGTTTCAAATGATGCTTCTGAGCTGTTAAGGGATTTCTATCTTGAATTAAAGGTTCCATGTAATCTGGAACATTGAAATGTTCAAGGTTAGTCATGGCTTTTGATGTTCACATCTCTCATCTCTCCAGTAGTCAATCTATCGAAAACTACTTACAGTAAGCTAGTAAGCTCCCCGGGTTGTAGAACTCGGACATGAACTATTGTACTGATTTTGAAATTCGCAACTTGTAATAAATTATGTATGAATCATTAGAAGTAGTTTACTCCGTATGGGTAAATACTGTAAGTCAGAATCATAATTCAAGACAGACAGCTGAAATCAACTGTCTGCACATTTGACCATGTATAGGATGGTCCTATAGGTCGAAGGTTGGCGCAATGACCATGTATAGGATGGTCCTATAGGTCGAAGGTCGGCGCAATGACCATGTATAGGATGGTCCTATAGGTCGAAGGTCGGCGCAATGACCATGTATAGGATGGTCCTATAGGTCGAAGGTGGTTGGCGCAATGACCATGTATAGGATGGTCCTATAGGTCGAAGGTCGGTACAATGACGTCTGTCCTTTAGTAAAGACAGTCTGTGTAATAACTGTTAATAACACTGTCTGTGTAAAACAGTGTCGGCTGTTATAATTTGATGGGAAAAATTGTTGTTATTTATCAGTAGCAGGTAACCTGTGCTCCGCAACGGTCTGTTTTAAGCACAAATAGGTTGAATTTAGTTTTATAGTTCCATGCTGATATTGAAAGTACTTACAAATCAAATAATTTAAGTATAAAAATAATATAAGAACTATTATTATTTCATCATTTTTCTCTTTACTCTTTGATTCAGTTCCTAAGACCAGTAATCTAGCCTATAATTATTGTTCCAATTGATTTTTCAGATTGTTCGAATTTTCTATCTACATCTTTCCACGCATCTAATAGAAACATTTCATGGTTCGTTTTAAGTTGGTCAATCTTCACTACAAAAGTTTTAACAATCCATTTTCTTTAGTTATCGGGATGTGAATTTCAAATTTATTAACATCTGACATAGCTAATTAGTGACGAAAACAATAGAATGATTGTTCAGCACTTCCACAAATAGAGTTTTCAGAACCGGGCAACGCACATAGTAACTGCAGCACAAGCACACACGCACACACTCCATCGTGCACTATTTCGGAATCAAGATATTACTGAATACAGCAGTTCAATGACCTACTATTGGAATTGATTGCCGGCCAGATAGCCGAGTTGACTAAGGCGTTGCACCCCCTTCAGTCTGCTAGTGCTACCTGGTCGCGGGTTCGAATCCCATCGAATAAGCATGGATGTTTGACCATCTCATAAATCACCCTCGCACTTCCCATAACCCAAGCACAACCAAAAATCTCATGTGGGCATCAACCGCAATAAAAAATAACATTAGCTCTAAGAAACACGTCGCTTCGCTACCGCTTCTAAAAGCTGATGAAATTTGAAGTTGATTGATAAAAGCAGTCAAAAGTAATCGTCGAACAAACCCACAAACTGACGATTCGAGGCTCTAATCGTGAGCAATAACTCTCTACGCTAGTTCAAAAATACATTTTAGTTATGGCTTTTGATTATGTATGGGCAGAATAAAGAATGAAAGTCACAGAACATTCTCATTCCAACATTGAATGAACTGTGGCGGTTTCCTTCAAATCAACACGAAAATAAAGTCTATGACTTGAAATTTTTGTGAAGTTGTAATCTCATTAAAGCTAGTTACCTTATAATATTTAATAATTTGCAGGTTGTCGAAGGAAAGTTGCCAATGAACCATCAAATCGTTTACCAACTGCAAGACATCTTCAACCTTCTACCCGATATCGGCCACGGCAATTTTGTAGACTCGCTCTACGTGAAAACAAATGACCAGATGCTGGTTGTCTATCTAGCAGCCTTAATCCGATCCATCATCGCTCTGCACAATCTCATCAACAACAAACTCAGCAATAGGGATGCCGAAAAGAAGGAAATCAACCAAAAGAAAGAAGAGAAATTGAAAGAAGATGAAGTG
The DNA here is from genome assembly GCF_014356525.2 of Nilaparvata lugens. Taxonomy (NCBI): domain Eukaryota; kingdom Metazoa; phylum Arthropoda; class Insecta; order Hemiptera; family Delphacidae; genus Nilaparvata; species Nilaparvata lugens. The sequence goes on from NC_052506.1 coordinate 43,837,515, forward strand.
AAAAAGGAAGTGAAACCAACAAAAGCTTAGATTCTACTATTTATTTAATTTAAATTGAGGTTAAATTTATGTTTGTGAATTTCGCATTTAAAAATTCAACGTCCCACTTCTTGCTTTTGATAGCATCAAGTCTGAATCACAAATGTAATAGTGTCAATATTCTATTATAAATCGATGCATCGATACTAACAATTGTTTCTTGGTTATGAGTGGATAATTACTCATTTTAGACTTATTTTTCTCATTTCAGTGATTTAACACAAGTAATTATTTGTTGTTTTTTTTCAATCTGTAAATAATTTCTAAAATATTAACAAAAATACGATTTTTTTTCAAAAATAATTTATTTACAATAAAAATGTACAAAATCAATTATAAAAAATATTTGTACAAAATTTGTTCTTTCATTATCTCCTTAACACCGTTGTTGCCTCTAAATATTACACAAAAAGCAGATTAAAGCACGTTATCTGTATTATAGATAGGTCTATGTGTTGAAACAATAATCAGATGTCAATTTCTTGGATAGAAGTTGATAGTTTTCATATTGATAAACAATCAACTATTTTTGTAATAATAATTTCAATACTGTTGAAACAAGATTAATTTCTACTGAATAGAATAATTCATTCATGGAGTAACACTTGTTTCAAGTAGTCATCTTCTTCTAATACCAGACAATTTCCTCAGAATCAATGTACATAATCCCATCCAATGGTTCTTCATTCCTATATAATGATTTCAAATTTTATTAATTCATGTCTTTGGTCTCATATTTTGGGTTGCAATAACTAAATTAAGAATGGAAACTGGTAACAGAGAAATGTGAATGTAGCTGATTTCGATTATTAATTTTCGTCTGACATTCATCGTTATGACACCTATAATGTCTTCTCATTGGCTAATTCTCACGAACACCTGATTTTCAGCCAATCGGAGGACACGCTGGGTATCGTGACGATAAATATCGACATCAATCGGTAAGAGTAAAAACGGCCTTCTGCTTCCAATTTGTCATATTCTTTGAATATCACCGATTCAGTACTAAATATCTTTCTATGTTCTGTCGAGCATAATTTACCGTTAACACTTGATAAAATTAATTTTTAGTCAAGAAAAATAACCAAAATTAATTAAAACCGATCAATTGTTTTCATATCATTTTCTAACTGGTATTGTAGAAAAGTAATCATCAACTACTTATAACCCTCTTCTAGGCAACATTTGTTGACGTTTGTAATGGTTAGTCTACATACAATATTTGTGTCTCTCAGTGGCACTTGCATTAATTACCAAGTATTATTACTGAAAATGCAACTAAATGAAATTAAACCAACTGAAGTGTTGTAGTTTATACTTGTCACTTATATTGAGACATTCTTTGATAGGGTTGTAACTTGCGTAACATATACTATCCTCTAATAATGGAAAACTCATTCGTAGCACCGGTATGACATCAACCATTATTCACTTTACTAAAATTTCAATGTGTAGTAGAAGAGGTTATTTTGTGGAATTTTTCCACATTGAAAGAAAATATTTGAAATTGTCAAAGCCACTTATTAAAATAAATAGCAGGCCAACTAGTTACTGTTTCTACTAGTATTAAGAGTTTACTACGGTGTATTTTATGGCTGAAAGCTAGCTTAGCTCTGACAAGCTAGTGGTTATGTAGTAACCACTAGCTTAAAATTAAAATTTTCTGTACCACTACAAAAAATTATAGTGGTTTTAAACCATTATATATGATGTATAAACCATATAGATGGTTTATAAACCATTAATTATGGTTTATAAACCATTATTATGGTTTATATAGTTACCACTATATATTTTTTATTGTAATTCTTATTTTTATTTTAATACCACTTTTATAGTTATCCACTATATAGTTACTGTAGTGGTTACATACTATGATGCTAGTGCCTTTGCCATGCAATGTACCTACTATTGAAATTGTTATGGTGTAGCAACCCAAACCACTCGGCTCCATATAACTTGTAATTCTCTCCTTGGTTAGCGATACTAGTGGATGAGAATCAATGGTAGAAGTTACATGGAGCGGGGTGTAGTTCCTCGTAATTTTAATAAGTGGTTCGACACTTTCTTTTAGACTTTCTATTGGTAATTGAAAAATGTTGAAACAAAATGTAACAAGGTCACAATGATCAAAAATGTTGATACTGAAGAGACAGTGCCGCTGCTGTTCTCATTGATTTGTTTTCCGGGGCCGATGAACGGCTCTAAGTTCGTTTTGTTGTAATTGGTGAAGTACCATTGGTTGGACAGGTTGTGCGGTGTCAGCTGTTGAGAAGAGGAGGAGACGGACGAGAGAGGAAAGTAGTGATGGGGCGGACTCTTGGCGAGGCGGGGCGGGGGGCCCTGGAGGTCCTCGGCCATGGGCACGGGGCCGGGGCCAAGGGGGGGCGTGACCGTGACCTTGGTGATGCTCGACCGGCCGCCGGGCTTGTAAGGCGGCAGCTGACCGCCCGGCGCCAGGAAGCCTGTCAGCGACGACGGCCCGCCTTTTGTGTTGGAACTCCTCACGTCGCTGGAGATTTCGTTGTTGTTGCTGGCAGCTGGCGGAAGGTAAGTTGTGGCTGACTCAGTGGTCGTTGGCACTGTAACAACACTCTTTTTAAGCATCCTCATATATTTTTACATAGACTAATAAAACTTTACGATTCTTAGGGCCATATGCACCATCCAAGTTAAACGCTAATCTACGATTACATTGTAGGCTTGCATGGTCGCATTTAATATAACCACAGACAAGAATCGTTTGTATATGTAAAGGTGCGGCACAGACTTATGCGCCAGGAGCATGCGCATTTCGCTTTTCATCAGCTGATTATATCTGTATTTGTACTGAAACAGTAAGATACAGATAGCCTATAAAAGAAGCATTGAATCAGCTGATAACAAGCAAAATGCGAGTGTTCGTGGTGTATAAGTCTGTACACACCTTCATAATATAACTTGTTTCATTCCGGGTTTAAACAAACAGCTGATTCACATTCGTTTAAACCGAGATCCTACATAAAATGGGCCTAACAACATGAAAAATCTTGTGTGGTACTCTCACACAACTTTCCTTGCTCATTGAACTGTAATCCCCCATTCTTAAACGAGAATAATTTAGGGGGATAACATAATGACGATTGGCGGCAGCATATTTGAAACTACGATCAGACTTCTATATATGTGTATATATGATTGTTTTCAGAGTACTTTTTCCTTTGTGTAAATATTGTGAAATTCGATGATTTTTTTAAAAGTCGTCAAAACAGCTGTTCTACAAATAAAATATCTCGACTATGTGTTCTTTTTATGAACTGCTCTACCTACCTACCTCATGCACGAGAAGGAGGTTACAAAGTCCATTTCTCAAGGATGGGGTGGACCCCCCATTAGATTCCCAGAAAGGAGACTCATGCCAGTTGATAGAGCTGATAAATAACTATACAGGGTATGAATTTGAGAAAAATCGGTCGTCATTTTTGAGAAAATCGTGAAAAACATGGTTTTTTAGTAATTATCCGCCATTTTTCTCAAGAATATTACGGAGCTCGTGCAATTTGACAACTAAAAAATAGAGGTGGGTCCTGTATATTCGTTCGTGACAGATCTATCAACAATTGTAATATCAGAAATGACATAGTCTCATTAGCTATTGAAAGTGCATTTGAAGTATCCGCTATAGAATTGAGATTGAAAAAGATGCCACAGAAATTAATAGTCTTATGTTTGTATAGAGCTCCCAATTCGGATTTCGAAATTTTTATCGAATCACTTAGATCTGTTTTATCAAAAGTCACAAAAGAGAAAGGTGAAATAGTATGTTTATGCGGTGACTTAAATGTAGATTACAATAAGGATGATAGAAACAGCAGTTTGTACAAAGCCCACATAGCACACAAAGTATCCCATACATATCAAATATGTATCAATGAAACCTTTAAAGTATGTATTACAAAATATGTACCTCAAACATATCTGATACATATTATTTGAGACAGAATTGATACATATCTCATATTTGTATCAGATATGTATCAGATACATACCCGCTAAACATTCCCACAATGCATCAGCAATTGTGCATACCCCTCTACGGCCTCTAGTAACGGCCTCACTATGAAAACTGGTTCTGTTGTTTATGTTGTGATTGCGATCAAGTTTGTAATGCAAGTTGGAAGTTGAAGCCACAGATTTTGCCATTTTTAAAGGTGTTATAATATATTTGTGTTTCATATTGGTGAGTAGTCTTTTGATTTTTTATTTGAATTTGATCCAATGTTGCAACTATATCAATTGAATTAGCCTTCTATGATGGGTATTATCCTTTTGTTTAGGCTATAAAACAATTTAATAAACATAATCAAATGATATATTGTTTATTCCTCAATTAATATTCAGTACATGAAAAATATTAGCTGATAACAGGAATCTTATTACAGTAATACAGTATACTATGTAAGAGGAATGAGCCTAATATTAATTTGGGAACATGGAATACCGCACTAGAAACTATGAATAAAAGTTATGGACTTTCATTACCATATTAAAATTGCATGCACAGCTCAAAGAGTCATCTTTTCAAATTTGCTACACATTCAAAACTAATAATGTAAAAATAAATAAATGTATAAATAAATAAAAATAAATGTATTTATTGCATTTTGTATTTTGAGGTTAGGTGGGCTATATCTTTTAATGTCTACTGAGGTTAACTGGATTATTATGATTCAATTTCAATAATTGATAATCTCAATATTATCATTTGTATTTATAATATTTACATTATTGACGAACAAAGTATTTTGATAATCTTTTGTCAACACAATCATGTAACCTAGTCTAGCATAATATTATTATCATGTGCACTAAGAATAGAATTATTGTTATCTTGCTTGGTGTTTCTAGTAGAGTTAGGTTAGGACTGTCCTGAAATTCTTTGTCATAAATTAACAGAATCTATTCTAATTAATCAGGACAGTGCTTATTCCAGGCATTTTTTTGCTGTTTTTGATGGGTACTCTCACATTAAAAATAAGAAAGTTATAAAACTGTTTTGGGTATAGCTGACTAGGATATTACATTCTCAGTAATTCTATAGTTCAGTTACCTCTGTTGGATTCAGGCTAATAAAACTTTGTAAGCCTACACCATTTGTTCACGTGCCATAGATAGCCTATATGAAAAACATGAGGAAAAAAATTTTACTCATTTCGTTTTTATAGATACCTAGGGCTCATTTTGTAGGCCTAAATTGAAAATTTACTAAAACTCCATCCTAGTTAAGATTGCTTGCAAGATTGTTTTGTAGTGGAATAGACTACCCTTTTACTTTATTGTGCCCAAAGTTAATTGAGAGTTTGTCAACTTCTTTGATTAGGTACCTACAGAGTTTTTACTGCTTGAATTCATCAAGTAAGCAAATAAGTACCTACTGTGAGCTCTTCTGCTGTCTCACTCTGTGGAATGTAGTCTACTTGAGCCACACATTGGGTTGTTGCCTCAACCCTCAATTCTCCAAGAAATGTGTAAGTATGGTATAGATTTCTCACATTATATGATTCTGTACAATTTTTTCAGAAGGGATCCAGGAACTATACCTAACTAGAGTTTTGAAGAATAAGAATCGTCCATCTTTCTTCTTCGTTATAAATGTATAAAAGTACAGTACAAAAATTCACTATACCCATTATTGTATAGGTTGGGTGGAAATTCTTGAATTGGCTTCATATGGTACCGTACTTCTTATACAAAGATTATTTTGAGGTAGGTGGCAGTAGTTATTGTTCTAAAATTGAGTAGAACTCTCAGTTTTAATACAATCCCAATGTCACATATTTCCAAATTACCTTTGTATAAGAAATATCAAGGCATTTCCAAACTTTATTTTTTATTTGTGTTGAAATACAAATATCAAAAGAGACTGTGTTTTTTAATTTCTATTATTCTTACATTGATACTAGCTTTAAAGAACGAAGTGAACTGTATTATTTTATCACTTATTCACAGTACAATATTGGAATTTTTCTCACGAGCAACCATTTATCAATAGGGCTCTATTGCATAACTTTTTAAGATCAATCATTCATGTGCTTTATGAACTACTGAACATAAAGTTCACTTTGTAAGTGTTTTATATACATCAATAATTGATTATCCTACTCTTTCATATTGTATCATCAGATTACTCATCTAAAGGGTCTGGGAAGCAGTAGTGCACTTGAATATCAACTTTGAGGGTGCTAAGAAAAGTATTTACAAATGAATTGGCAAATAAGTACAGCCTCCTTGGGAGGAAGAAGAGAAATTTCGAAAATTTGGCAATTTGCAAAATTTTTTGTTTTTGGTAAGTAGATTGATTTTCAATACTATTAAAGACTTGAAATAAATACCTTAAATTATAAGAAAAAAATATATTTATGCATGAATTGAATAACTAATAAATTATTAATGTAACGTTCTCGCCCGAGATATAGTCTACTATTTTATAAATATTAAAACGAAATTCGACTGTAACGGAATCCTGGGTGGTTGGGAGCTTTGTTGAATTCGTTCATCCAAATGCTTGGAATTAATCAAATTTAATGCATTTATATTTTAATTTGGATACCTATCATAGCAACAAGTAACTATGAGCCAGGAACTTTAATAAAACTAATATTTTTTAATAATTCCTACTTTGATCTATTGTACTCTAATCTGAATAAAACAATTGAATAGAAAATTATCGATTAAGAACAAGAAAAAATCCTGAGAAAGAAAAACAAATTCATTCGAAATCAAATCATAAGCCCAGTTTATTATTATCAGAATATTCTGACATAGCTGAGCATTTCTAACAGGCATTTTTCAACTGCCAAATTACAAAATCACTGCCATATACTTATTAAAATTTTTAAGTATCTCTATTTATATCATCTAGGAAACTGCCATGCCTTGACAAGCAAGTCAAGTGAAACAACAGCAAGGAAGCATTTTGCAATTCAAGCAATTGAATAAAAACTTTGCCACACAATTTCTTTAATTGAAACGTATTGAATGTTCCAGATACTGTGAAACATCATGTTGCATCAGTAACAGAGAAGGAGGTGGACTCAATAATTATTGCTTGTTGGCTGGTGCAAGCAAAGGGGCGCATGTCAAGAATGGAGAAAAAGTGAGTAGATGCTCCAGAAAATACTCTAGTGTTATGGATGTACAAAAATTAGCAATGAAAATTTTAACAGTTCAACTTGATTAAGCCTATAGTTCAAAGCAATTTCTTGAGTGCAATCAATTTTATTTGAAATAAATTATTACAGTTTTTGGTCCTGCTAAACTCGTGAGTTTTTCAGCAGGTGTCATTTCAATACAAAAATTATTCACAACGTTAAACTAAAATAAAGTATAAATAAAATATAATCAGCTTATTAGTTGTAATCTATAAACAATCTTAACAACAATAAAATTAGGAAAAGAATTATTCTATTACTGTATTGAGAAAGGAAAAATTAAGGAACATGATGAATAAGAATCAATAAAAATAGAGTTTAATATAACTTTATAATAGTTATTACCTATATACTGTATAGTTCAATGGAGTATAATATTTTTCAAAGTGGCAACAAGTACTGTAAAGTAAAATATACAAGCAGTTTGCCTGTTTTGTGGGCACGAGCCCGCAAGGTGTAAAATTATTTTACTGACTTTTTATTTTTATACTGGCCAAAACTTTTGACTTGGAAGTGGATGGTAGTGGACGGCCAACTGCCGAACGGCAAAATTTTGTCCCACAAGAACAATGTAATTATTATCAATCTTTTGGAGCAGATAGCACTGTTATTTATGAAAAGAATTTCACGTCATTGGAAAGAGAATTCAATTCTCCAGGTGGTTGACTTTTTAATTTTTTGATTTTAAGTTTACTTTGATAATCATATTTCAATACTTTTATGGCTAATTAATTATACAATAATTTTTTTAATAAACTTTAAATCAAAAAAGTAAAAAGTCAACCCCCTGGAAATTGAATTCTCTTTCAAATGACATAAAGAACGTGATATTCTGTCCATAAATAACAGCGCTTTCTGCTCCAAGACATTGTTCTTATAGGACATAATTTTGCTGTTTGACTGTTGGTCGTCCTTTACCACCCACGACTTACCCTTAAACGATTAACTTGAAAACATGATCGTTTTTATTTTTTTTGTCTATTTTTCCAGGACTGGAGGCAATGAACCTTCCATTGGGGTAGAAGATAAGGAGGGCGAAATCTAGTGAATTTTTTGGTACCGCAAACCGCAGATTTGGCGCCACCAATCCACCCACTCACATATATAATAATCTTTAATCTCTTCTCTACATGTGTTACCAGTTGTATATATAGTTTATTTAATATTCGTATGTATCGCATAAAATATGCAGTATTTTATTATGGACCTTTCAGCTGAATTATGTTCTGTATAGCCTAACATATTTTGTCTTCTTGTTATTTTAATAAAGATTTTAGTGAAGATTATTCTAGTAAAGAATATATTCATGAAAATTTCACTTCACATTACATTTTATTACTTGTTACTTCACATTACTACTTTAATAAGAGTTACCATACATTATTACTCAAGGCCTGTTCACATTTTACTTAAATGTATTATTAATTAGCCTAATCTCATTTCATTAAATTAGATCGCATTTTTATTTATTTTTGATATGTTTAATTATGTTCTTTGTATGGTAAATAAAATTTGAATTTGAAATTTGAATGAATTTTATGAATAGAGGTGAATTTGGTGAATGACTGTATGAAGTTTTCATGGGTAGATTTTTCCAAAAATTTTAGCTGAATAGTAGAGTTATTCTTTTAACTTCTATTTATGCTCATCCAATACATCCTCATTATAAAAAGAATGTCCATGGAAACATTTTCATGAAAGTCATGAGCCATCTGCCTTCCTAAATAAACCTACTCACAGTAAGATTGCCTTGAACATGTATATAGCTATACACCTAGGTGGTGATCCATGTAACATGATACAGGTAACATGTATCATCAATACCTAAACTTAGAATCCTTTTTTAGAATTTATAAAAATACTTATAGAAAGGTCCTGAATGCCGCCAAAAAAATTGCCGCTAGTACATTTATAAAAAAATCTACAAATCAAACAAGAGCAATATGGAAACTAGTTAAGACTGAGACAGGAAAGAGTACCGCTCCAACATTAGAAACAAACATAGCCAATGAAACTGGAATTATAAAAGAAGGCAAAGAAGCTGCAGATTTACTAAATAATTATTCTATAAATACTTCTCTGAAAATACAACAATCTATCTGTAAATATACTGAAGTAGATGAATTTTTAAAGTTCTTTAGCAGTGTTCATCGACAGTCGCGCACTTTCCACTTGAAAGAATTTGATCCAATAAGTAGAACAGAACTCAGAAAGATAAATAAATCATTAAAAAATAAAAAATCCTATGATCACTACAATATTTCAAACTATCTAGTAAAGCAAACAGCCGAACATATAATTGAACCTCTGACTTATATCTTTAATAAATCAATGAAAGCCGGTTGTGTACCGTTAAAGTTGAAATATTCTAAGGTAGCCCCCATTTATAAGAAAGGTAACCACAAGCTTCCTGAAAATCACAGACCGATTGCCAATCCACCTGTATTTCTAAAGATATTCGAATACGTAGTGCTCCACAGATTAAGAAAGTACTTGAACAAGTTAAAACTGCTGTCCCCTAAACAGTTTGGATTCAGGCCCGGCACTTCTACAGGTGATGCGCTTTTTTCTTTTATAAATGAAGTGGTGAATTCTGTGGATGGAGGATCCAGGGTATGTGGCCTGATTGCCGATCTTTCCAAAGCTTTCGATCTTGTAAACATTGAAATTTTATTGAAAAAGATGAAATTATATGGTTTTGAAGGCAAGGTTCTCAAGTGGTTCGTATCGTACTTTGATGAGAGACATCAGCGGGTGGAAATACAGTCTCACTCTTTCGTGTATCAGTCGGAATGGTTACAGGCGAGGAGTGGGGTCCCTCAGGGATCAGTCCTTGGTCCTTTGCTTTTCCTTCTATATATTAACGACTTGCCACCACACCTTGAGCCAGCACACTGTGTTTTATACGCTGATGATGTAAGTATTTTATTGAAAAGTAACAGTCAGCATGATATGGAATCTGAAAGTAGAAGAGCTCTTCAGAAACTAGAAGAATGGCTGGCCTCAAATATGTTGGTACTAAATTACAATAAGACTATGCAGATTCCATTCAGGACGGCTCGGGAAGCAGTATTGGATACGAGAGATGGAAGCATAGGTTCAGCAAACGAGGCAAAGGTACTTGGAGTATTGCTGGACTCTGAACTCTCCTGGCGACCTCATTTAGACCAGCTAAAAAGCAAACTAAACTCAGCAGTATTTGTTCTTAGAACCGTGAAGAAATTGCTGGATGCAGGAACGCTTAGAAGTGTTTATTTTGCTGTGTTCCATTCTCTTCTTTCATATGGTGTTATATTTTGGGGCAATTCAACTCATGCAATACATATATTTAGGATTCAAAAGTGGGCAGTTAGAGTGATGGTGGGTGAATCTATTAGAGCAAGTTGTAGAGATTATTTCAAAGAGTTAAAGATTCTCCCACTACCAGGTGTATATATTTTAGAGGCTCTTTGTTTTATTGATAGGAATAAAGATAGGTTCAATACAGGAGAGTTGTTCCACTCATACCATACCAGATATAGACAAAACCTCAGAGACGACATTCATCGAACTGGTATGTATGAGAGGGCGGTAAAGAGTGCAGGAATTCGGCTTTATAATTCATTGCCAACACGCATAAAAGCTCTTACAAGTGAAAAGTTCAGAATTAAGGTGAGGGAGGAGTTGTTGCAGGTTTGTCCTTATTCCAGTGAGGAATTCTTTTTGCATTATAGAATGCAAAGATTGACGACTTAGATTATAATTGACAAATCCTTATACCCCTTTCATAGGTGGTCAGTGGGATGAAAAAAAATGAAATGAAATGAAAAAAGTTACCTGTTACCATGCAGTTCAAGTCCAACTCCCTGGCGATGTTTTCGGGCATCCTTGCTGTTCTTGCAGGGTCTGCTGGCTTTTTCAATGCAAACATTCAAGTGTGAAAAGAGACTGAATTTTCGGAACTAAGAAACTGAATGAGTTATGTAAAAAGCCTTGAACATTGCATGTAGATGAATCGAATACACGATGATGCTTTGGAAAAATGATAATTTTCCGGGGAAAATTTCACGTTTCTCGTATCATTTTATCCAATATTCATGATTTTCTCCAACATTGATGAAAAGTACAAAGTTCTATAATATTGTCATTGTTTTTCAAAAGATGAGAAGGAAAATAAAATTAGGGAAAATGAGCGACTATTTCTACCAAATGATACTCTTGTCTTGAATGATGAACATTTCTGATGGTGATGATCTACTTCATTACTATATAGGTACCAGACATAATGTTGATTATTTTTCAAACGAAGGATTCTTCTGCTCTTAAGGAGAATAATCATATAATAGAATTATGTTGTTGTTTTCTGGGAATCAATATCAATCTCTATAGGTTCAAAACGTTCTATTGTACTTACCCTATAAAAGGATGATATCACACTGGCGTTCAAAGTGCTCTCCAAGTTAATGTAAACTGGTGTGTAGTGCTGTTCTGAAGTGAAATCTAGCAGAGAATAAAGAGTGATGGTGCGACAATAAAGTGCTCATAATAAGTTTTTTTTTAAATTTTTTATTAATAAATATTTGAAGAGGTTATAAAAGAAGAAGAGATAAAACTAAAAAACAAAAAATGTGAAATAAGGACTAGATAAATCGACTGTTAGCTATATCATATCAAAAATATAAAGGAACTGGAGTGAAAAGTAGTTCATAGTTCCCAACTCCTAATTGAATTACTGTCTCCATGAATAGAGAACGTCGCCATAATCTTAAACTCCACTGACAAAATAATTCAGGTAAAATTCAATTCTAGAATTTTAATATTATTCTATCTCTAATCCATTGGTCTAGTTTTCATTTGTAAAATGTTCTACTAGTGAAATGTTCCTCGGTTTTTCCATAATTGGAAGAATTGTTTTCATTAGCATTAGAAACTTAATATATAACGAATCAAATGTACCTATCTCATTGGAAACAATGTATGAAACTGGAACATTCTTATTAAAATTTCAACTGTATGAAATCTGATTAATTTATCACTGATTCGATAGCATTCAATGAACTTTTGTCGTTGAGCTACTGCACAAGCAAGTCTAGATAACATTAATTCAACAGTTTTGATGGCTGAAATTTGCAGAATATTCTGTGCATAGTGAAGAGAAAGCGAGTACATTAAACAACTGAATTCTTATCAAAAGATTTTTAACGTGTTATTTATCAGATTGTTAGTTCAAGCAGTGAAGTTTTGTACGGGATGTCAATAGTGCAGTTTCTAGTGCACAGGTTGAAGTTGTGGATGCCGCTTCCACCTTTGCTTTGGCCTGGGCACATATTTACCTGAGTATTTGAACTTTTTGGGGGGTGAAGTGGGTAGGCCACTTGGGCTCGTCGGGGTTGATCCTGCATGAACAGCGTTTTTCACTGTGGTTTGGGGCTCAGGACTTGAGTCTATCACATAGTTCTTGACTGATGTTGGAGTCACATGCTGTTGATGGTAGATATGACTGTGAGGGTACTGGGACAGATCTTGGTTCTGCTTTTTGTGCGGCACTGAATGAGAAAAGGGATGTTGGTCCAGGTTGTGCACTTTTGTGTGGCGTGGCTCATCATTTGAATGGTGTTTATTTCTATTGGTTTCTATCGGCAGGTCATCCTCGGCTTCTATCTGTTGATTGGTTGGTGGACTTGGTAGTTTCGATACCCTTCCTGTACCTTGCACTGGTCTTCGAGACTCCCATCTAGAAAATGAGAGGAATGAAAAAATTTAATCTCACTACCGTACTCATTATATTTTTTGTGTTCTCAAAGTCAATTTCTCATTGACAAATATGCAAAATACAATATTCATTAATAGAATTCTATTTCAAGATTAAATGTGATTTCGTGCTTGATTTTAGACTGGGAATTAGGGGAGATTATAATCATTGCCACTCCAAATTCGATAATATTATCTAAATGATGACTTAAAGTCACAGCACCTCCTGTGCCAATTACTCAGGGCCGTAGCCTATTTGTGAACAAAATCGTCATATTTGTTATACGTATGAAAAGGCACAAAACTGTCACTTTTTAAATACTGCAGTCCATAAATTGGTCGTAAGTAAGACTTGATCTCCTAACAACCGTGCTTGCTTACTACGATTCTTGTATGTAAAGCTGCCAGGCAACTTAGTCAAAATTTCGATAGAAAAATGTTATTGTCATGCAGACAATCCTCATAAATCAAAACTATAATTATGTAATGCCTGTAATTTGCTGTGCATATCACTGCGAACGTTATACTAATCCAAATCATTAATTTTATCTAAAACAATAGTCATACTAACCATGTAGTTTGTTTAAAAATAATGGCTAGCAATGTAATATTTACATTATATTTGAACCCTACTTTTTTGTAAAAAACGAATGGCACCATCCTCTGTGGCGTTTTGTTGTTTGTCGCAACAGCTGTTTGGGAATAAGGCGATAGCAAGTTTTGAATAATTTTGCACTCTTTACTATAGGTTTAGAGTATTTAATTGAATTGGATGTTGACGAACCGTGATTGATTGAGAGGTGGTGATGGTGGCGGTGGCGCCGGTGGTGGCACATGTTGGGTGGGCCTGGTAGTGGTCTCGACTGTTGCGGTTGCAGTGTGATTGTTGACGGGGTTGTGAATGGGTCGGAACCCGCCGACCGTGTTGGGCAGGATGGGCGTGAAGGCGTCGTCAGGCTCGGCCGTCTGGAATCGCCCTCTCGTGCCACTCAGTCGCCCTTGACCGTGCGTGTCTCTGCTGTTGCCACCGTTCCAAAACTCATTCGCCCCTAAGTAAATATAACGATATCGAAAATTTTCAGCGAAGAAAAACTTTATTCACCGTACTGTACTTTTGATTACCCAATCGAAATACTCTCTTTAATTCATTGTTCTTGAAAAATATATTTGCAATCATTTATTTGGTTGACAGTGTTGACAGTAAATCATTCCAATATTATTTAATTTTCTGGTAGAATACTACCAGAGTAGAATAACAGAGTGTGCATCAGTAGCCTAGAATACTATCTATTAAAATAGCTGAAACAGGTAAAAATCCTGTCTACTGAATCATTGTCCAATGAATAATTGAAAGTGGAGTATTGTATAGAGACTTGTTAATATTTTAAAATAATGTCGTCAGAGATAGGCAATTACATTTTAACATTACTGGTACTGGATAATAATATAATAAATTAATCTCAAAATTGAAATATAGAGTCGATAATTTATTTTTTCCACTTGTGCTATTCAGTCAATAATTGGTAGCTTATCAATAGCTTCAGCTAATTGTGACCTCATTTCACATTTCATTATTAGTTTTACATTATTAAACATCAACAGATTCGCTAGAGAATCCAGATTAGGGTTTGCTAATCCAAGATACAATTCTATACATATTATAAAAATTATACGGTGAGGTATCATTTTGAGAACTTTGTGAATGTTATTATTGAACATTTATGAAAATATGTAATGTTCTTTACTAATAAACTCCTCTTGATGTGTCGTCTAACACCCAGAGAAATTATTATTATTCTTTTTTCACAGTCATTATAACTCAGCACCATCTACTAAAATATATCGATCGTGGAGATAACTAGTTTCCTGAAACTCCTACTACTTATACTTGATACATTAATTGGTGGACATTAACACTGACCTATGTTGATGTGAGGTATTGGCACGCCGAAGAAAGTGAAGGCGGTGGTTGGTTGAGTGATGGAGGCGGGCTTGGCTGCCTCATTGACCGCCTGCAGGGGAGGCGCCCGCGTGCTCGCATACAGAGTGGGTGTGTCTCCCGGGATGAAGTGCGATAGCACTCCTGGAGAAATAGTAACCGCCACACCGCTTTCCGATGGACCCGACGGTGCTGATCCTAGCTGCTGATTCACCAACTGCGGCTGATTCTGATTGAGCAACTGCTGATTCACTAGCTGCGGCTGATTCTTGTTGAGCAGCTGCTGGTTGTGATTCTTGTGCTTCTGCTGCGACACGTTGGACGAGGTGGCGTTCTCGTCGTAGTCAACGTACTCGTCGTAGAAGTAATCTGTCTCCTCGGGTAGTGGTCGCTGTTGTGCGGTTGGAACAGGCTCCTTCACCTCAAGCCACGCCGATAACTGTTGTGTTTGTTCGATCACTGTAACATGTTTAAAAAAAATTGAGTTATACATCTTTATCATTTATTCATTTATTTATATTTTTACAAATTTTCAACAAGAAATTTTGGAATACATTTTTATTTGGACTAGTAAATTATCCACTTTGATATTTTATTGTCGAATCATATAATGCTCCTATTTCAAGCTGGTGAAATGCTGTTGAATCTGTGCTTTGACTTTCCATAAATTTTAAAATAACTGCAAGTTTGACTTCAGTGAAAAGTAAAGTACGTAAATGTTTTATTTTTTCATCAAATTATTTCAGTTATTATACATGATTTTGAACCGCATTGACGAGCTGAGAAGAAAGAGCTGTAGTACGAGAAGATCTGATCATTCTGTCAAAAGTTATAAGCTTTGACCCCTTGATGTATTCTTATGTACGTGTTACCCCCCCCCCCCCCCACTAGGAAATACTGAAATTAAATGTATCTAACGGGTGATTCTCATAGAACATAACCCTCGTAAGATGTTTTTAGTCGAAATATGTATTTTTTTTGTTAGGAAAGCCTTGAAAAGAGATTATAATGAATAATTTGTATTCTGGCTGTAGAATATGATTTTTATTTTTGGGTGTTTTCCCCCTCCCCCCCCCTACTAAATTCGAAAATTCCTAATGAATCCGGTTCAGAATTAATTGCCCTTCCACGTTATGTGTGGTTATTTATCATTACTAGAAAAATATCCAAGTTGTATAGGGTAGAAGTGGTAGGTTTGCATAATTATTTTGAAAACCCCTTGAAAAATACCCCTTTTTTGAAAATTTGTAGCTCTGGAACCAAGAATGGTTGAGTCCTTTGCGACCACTCAACTTATTGGAAAATTCATTATCTTTAATTTTGTAAAGAATGATTTTTCTCCAAAAACTTCAAGTTTTCGAGATTGAATGGAAAAATTGAAAAAAAAATCCGAAATTTTGGGGGTTTTGGGGGTGAAGCCGCCCTCTGGCGTGTCAGCAAATTCCAGATTCGAAGTCAGCACCCCAAAATACATATAGAACCGTCGAGAAAAATTCTTTCGTGGCTGTTTCCTGAAATACCACCATTTGACTGGACTAAATAGGTAGTCTACTTTAATATTGAAGATGAGCAATGAATTGTGAATGGCTGCTTACATGCAGGGTTGAGAACGTCGACCTCACAGCCGGGCACTGGTGTGTCGATGGCCTTTGACTCCTGGCAGTTAAGTTGTGACATGCGGAACTCCCTCAGCAGCGTCCCGTCATGACAGCGAGGTCCCATTTGGCCGCCCTCCTGCAGCCACACTTGCAGCCACACCAGAGAGCATGAACAGCGCAGCGGGTTGCCTGACAACATTATATTGCTCTATCTATTAGAGACATCTCTAGACATCTTTGATACATTTGAGAAAGTTTTAGTGCACTTGAAAATTATTAATACAATAAATGGTTATGATTATCTATGTGTGATGCTAATGAAGATAAGGCAATCTAAAGAAAGTCAGGTATGGAAATTATGCTCGTAACTATAATATCATGAAGATGTGCGATTTCAACGAAGATATATAAAAAACAAGAAGAAAGCTATAAGTGAAAACTCGTACGTAATTAATTTATCTAATAATACATTAAAATTAACTGAATCTAATGCTTTCTTGAAATCTAAATATATTACATCTACACGGCCTTGCATGTCAAGGTGAGAGGAAACAAACTGTGTGAAAGTCAGCAAATTACTCACAGTTGATCTACTGGGCATGAAGCCATGTTGAAAAGGGGTTATTATATGCTTCACATGATCAAAAACTATTCTGTATGGAGCAGATTCAAAGACCTTATCAGGAGAGTCCAAAATAGAAATAAGTCGAAAATTGGAAATTATATTTGGTTGACCTGATTTGAAAACTGGTATTATACAGACAGTTTTCCATTTCGTGGGGTATTTATCAGTTTTCAAAGATAAATTGAAAATAAATCGCAGTGGTTCAATAAGTATGTTCTTACAACCCTTTATAATGTAGGCAGGAACGCCATCAGGTCCAACTGAACGCGTAGCCTCAAGTCCATCAACTGCGGAATTGACTTGATTTGCGAATGGTCAGTACTGGTAAATTGAAATTACGATTACTGTTATTGCGGTTTACATGTTGAGCAGCAGCATTATCGCGATCACCTCCTATGACATCATAGATGGATGAGAAATAATGCGCAAATGCCTTTGGCACATCAGCACCAACATACTTAACCCCATCCATTTCCAAACAATCGCCCTTTGATCTAGATTCCTTTTTACTACCAATATAGTTCCAGAAATGCTTAATATTCTAATCTATATTACTCTGTAGATTAGCTATATAGTCTTTATAAGAATTATTGATTCTAGTTTTAATAGTGGCTCTAAGTTCAACATATTGAGTATGGTATTTTTCATATTTTCAACAATAATAATTTCTCTGTCGGTAAGAACAGAAACTGGATTTTTTAAATTCAATTTACACAAAAATGATGAGTTTTAAAATTTAATTCACACAAAAAAATTATTAACTATGAAATTGAAGAATAAAAGGATCTTACAAACCTTCAATGTCAAGAGCTACAATGTTTGCTCTTAGTGGCTGGAACGTGGGTTCTGAGAGGGAAGTTATTTTGTTGTTGCGCAAACTTAGTGATCGAAGATGTGACATTTTGCCAAATGGTGAACCTTGTATATTGCACAATCTATTATTATCCATCTGAAAATAAGGTATTTGCTAGATTTAGGCATAATATTTTTGTATTATATATCAAGCTAGACATGATACCGTATCTTATACAGTCGGTATTTTGACACGTCGGGGGTACCGTTTAGTTTTATTATTGCGGTTAATAGTTTTATTTAATTTTAGGAGGTAACATAGTTTTATTACGGGGGTAATAGTTTTATTCAGGTCGGGGGTATCTTTGACACGCACTTTAATAAATATTTACCCTGGAAAGGAAATAATTAGAGCCGCTCTAAAACGGCCTAGACTGTATCCTAGCAGGTAGGGAAAATCATTACATATGCCAATAGAAATAAGCAGCATCTTACTTTGAATACACATTTACACAAACTTCGTCCGTTTGTACTCAATCCTTATACTCGAAACTTTACAAGATTAACTATAAATAAACATTAATTCACCTACTTCATGGAATACTTTGCTATTATAGTCCCATATCACTTTATAAACAATAGAATAACAAAAAAACTAAGTAGTGAAATAGAAGAGTAGGTAAAAGCTAGAGTTTACTTCAAGATAAGTGTATGAAATGATAATTTTGTAATAACTTTAAGAACATGGTGTATAATCCGTCTGTTATAGTACGTTTTTCTTGATTCTGTACGTTTGGTATTATAGTATATAATATATAGTGGATATTATCCACTTTTAGTCTTGATTCATGTTATAATATTTGTATTTTTCAATCGCACTCACTGCTGGCGAAGAAGGTCCACTTATGCCAGTAGTGCCTTTTTATATAAATTTATTTACTTATAATATTGTTAATTTTATTGTACTGTATACTTCTAAAATTTTGTACTTTTGTTAACTTTATTATTTTGTGATTGTCGATTTATGTATGCAAAATTATTTGGCAAATAAATTACAATAAAAAAATACAATAAATTTTATTTCACGCGATACAGTACGTTGCATCGTCTTTTATACATTTGGAAAAAATAAATAGTAGTTAGCTCTTCTATGATGTAGTCTACTTATTTTTCATTCTTGCTGTTGGAATCGCTTGTTTACAATATGCATTAAATCTATTAGTCACATACTTCATATATTATTTGTTCCATCATAAAGTATGTTCATAGGAGACAGTAATATTGATAAGGCAAAACTTTGATAAGCACTGTATACAGTAATGAATAATTCAATGATTGAAAATAAAATTTTCTGTATTCAGAAAAATGTATACATTTTTTTATTCAAAGACCTTATCAGGAGAGTCCAAAATAGAAATAAGTCGAAAATTGGAAATTATATTTGGTTGACCTGATTTGAAAACTGGTATTATACAGACAGTTTTCCATTTCGTGGGGTATTTATCAGTTTTCAAAGATAAATTGAAAATAAATCGCAGTGGTTCAATAAGTATGTTCTTACAACCCTTTATAATGTAGGCAGGAACGCCATCAGGTCCAACTGAACGCGTAGCCTCAAGTCCATCAACTGCGGAATTGACTTGATTTGCGAATGGTCAGTACTGGTAAATTGAAATTACGATTACTGTTATTGCGGTTTACATGTTGAGCAGCAGCATTATCGCGATCACCTCCTATGACATCATAGATGGATGAGAAATAATGCGCAAATGCCTTTGGCACATCAGCACCAACATACTTAACCCCATCCATTTCCAAACAATCGCCCTTTGATCTAGATTCCTTTTTACTACCAATATAGTTCCAGAAATGCTTAATATTCTAATCTATATTACTCTGTAGATTAGCTATATAGTCTTTATAAGAATTATTGATTCTAGTTTTAATAGTGGCTCTAAGTTCAACATATTGAGTATGGTATTTTTCATATTTTCAACAATAATAATTTCTCTGTCGGTAAGAACAGAAACTGGATTTTTTAAATTCAATTTACACAAAAATGATGAGTTTTAAAATTTAATTCACACAAAAAAATTATTAACTATGAAATTGAAGAATAAAAGGATCTTACAAACCTTCAATGTCAAGAGCTACAATGTTTGCTCTTAGTGGCTGGAACGTGGGTTCTGAGAGGGAAGTTATTTTGTTGTTGCGCAAACTTAGTGATCGAAGATGTGACATTTTGCCAAATGGTGAACCTTGTATATTGCACAATCTATTATTATCCATCTGAAAATAAGGTATTTGCTAGATTTAGGCATAATATTTTTGTATTATATATCAAGCTAGACATGATACCGTATCTTATACAGTCGGTATTTTGACACGTCGGGGGTACCGTTTAGTTTTATTATTGCGGTTAATAGTTTTATTTAATTTTAGGAGGTAACATAGTTTTATTACGGGGGTAATAGTTTTATTCAGGTCGGGGGTATCTTTGACACGCACTTTAATAAATATTTACCCTGGAAAGGAAATAATTAGAGCCGCTCTAAAACGGCCTAGACTGTATCCTAGCAGGTAGGGAAAATCATTACATATGCCAATAGAAATAAGCAGCATCTTACTTTGAATACACATTTACACAAACTTCGTCCGTTTGTACTCAATCCTTATACTCGAAACTTTACAAGATTAACTATAAATAAACATTAATTCACCTACTTCATGGAATACTTTGCTATTATAGTCCCATATCACTTTATAAACAATAGAATAACAAAAAAACTAAGTAGTGAAATAGAAGAGTAGGTAAAAGCTAGAGTTTACTTCAAGATAAGTGTATGAAATGATAATTTTGTAATAACTTTAAGAACATGGTGTATAATCCGTCTGTTATAGTACGTTTTTCTTGATTCTGTACGTTTGGTATTATAGTATATAATATATAGTGGATATTATCCACTTTTAGTCTTGATTCATGTTATAATATTTGTATTTTTCAATCGCACTCACTGCTAGCGAAGAAGGTCCACTTATGCCAGTAGTGCCTTTTTATATAAATTTATTTACTTATAATATTGTTAATTTTATTGTACTGTATACTTCTAAAATTTTGTACTTTTGTTAACTTTATTATTTTGTGATTGTAGATTTATGTATGCAAAATTATTTGGCAAATAAATTACAATAAAAAAAATACAATAAATTTTATTTCACGCGATACAGTACGTTGCATCGTCTTTTATACATTTGGAAAAAATAAATAGTAGTTAGCTCTTCTATGATGTAGTCTACTTATTTTTCATTCTTGCTGTTGGAATCGCTTGTTTACAATATGCATTAAATCTATTAGTCACATACTTCATATATTATTTGTTCCATCATAAAGTATGTTCATAGGAGACAGTAATATTGATAAGGCAAAACTTTGATAAGCACTGTATACAGTAATGAATAATTCAATGATTGAAAATAAAAATTTTCTGTATTCAGAAAAATGTATACATTTTTTTATTCAAAGTACGTTTCTGATATCTATGGAAAAATTCAGATTATCAATCTTAATATTTCTCATAAATCCAACATATTTTTTTAGTATATAAATAATTTTATAAAATTTCTTGAATACATATAAGATTCCAGTTGCATTCTAGTATGTCAAAGTTCGATTAATGATTGTGGAAAGGCCAACTCCAAGCTGCTCAGTTTACCCAGAGATTGAGTTTTCCAGATTACTTCACAAGACACATGAATGTTGTTTTTAACAATGCAATTAGAATGAAACTTGTTATAATGTACTTAGTATAGGCTACCTTTAGTTCTACTAAGCTGTCCATGGCAGGCAGAGCTTGGCTGGCAAACCTGGCGATGCGGTTATGGCTGAGATCGAGCATCTCAATGGACTTGAGGCTGTGCAGGCCAGCGCTCTCCAAGCCTTGCAGTTGATTGTAGCTCAGATTGAGCATGAGCAAACTGGGCACAGCAGTGAACGCATCACTGGCAATGTCGGATAGTTGGTTCTCCTGTAGTTCGGCGCTGGTCAGTGAGGGCAGATCGACGAAAGCTGAGCTTGGAATCGAAGTGAGCTTGTTGTGGCCCAACTTCACTCGTGTCAAATTTGGTAACGATCGTATGGCATTCGAAGCTAATACTTCCATTTCATTATTTTCAAGATCAATGAACGCCAGATTAGGCATTTCACGGAATGTTCCTTCTGGCAGCGAGTGTATCTTGTTCTTGGACAGTTTCAGTTCCACCAGAGATGTTATTTTCCCTAAAACATCTGGTGACAAATGGTGAAGCTTGTTGCTACTCAAATCGATCATTTTCAACCCCTCAAGTTTTGTTACTGCCATTGGGAAGTCAATGAGGCTGTTGTGTGCTGCCAAGAATTGTTCAATCAGTCTGAAAAAATCAAGTTGTTTTAAAATGAAAAATCTTATGTATGTAGAAGATGGTTCAGTTACGATAAAAAAGTCGTCAGAACATTCACCACTCCAATTTCAACCTTTTACTCGTAAAAGAACCATACATATAGGTATCGTTCTCAATAATTAAAGTATGACCTAATAAGATAGAGACTTCTTCAAATTTTTCAAATTGAAATTGAAAATAAAATACCTAATTATTCACAGTTTGAATTCCAATGATCTTGACATAATTATTCCACCGCATTATTCTTTGCATACTTAAAGCTGACCATTTATAACTTGTCATCACTTAGTTCCTACTAAGTGGAAAATATTTACTAAAATCCAATTGAAAATTATATTCATCGATGTAGGCTAACAGTGTTTGCTATGTTTTTTATTTGATCCCTACTCGTATTACTGCGACTACTAAGTTATTGTCTATTTATGAGCTTATTTATAATATTATAGTCAATGTCTCAGTAGTCAATATACCGTACCGTTTGAACCAGTACAGAATCGTGTTATGGTACATGCAGGAGCCTTGCAAGCTTCAGACGTGCTCCGTACAACGATCTATACAGGGTGATTCATAATTATGGTAAAATAATTTAATACGTGATAGTAGAGGTAAAAATAAGAAAAAAAGTTCATATAAACATATATCCATAAACGCTTCATTAGCGAGCTATACAGGGTGAAAGATTTCGCCCGGAATTCAGTTCCTCTGGTGAAATACACCGATGCTTAATTGTTTGGCGACTAGTTTTTGAGAAACTTATGCTGGATTCATATGAAAAAATATCTGAAAAATTGAATAAAACTAGTCTGGGAGCTGTAGTGTAAGTAGTTTTTGAGAAAAAAGTTGAAATATGCAAAAAATCTAAGTAGAAAAACACAGACTTCTACGTTTGATGCCCAATAACTTTCTTTAATGACCAGTAAACAAATAATCCCTCGCAATAAAGATTGTAGAGAATTTAATTCTGAAAAGAATGATGTAAGCTGTGTAAACTAAATTTAAATAAAAGTTGGATAAAATGTATTCTTAAGTAGTACATTACACCACAAAAATTTGCTGTTTTATGAGGAGAGAACTAATAACTCATAGGTTGTAGCTGATTGCAAATAAAACATGGATTCTAATAATAACAGCTGTTCCAAAACAGCTGATTTATCATGTTTTGAATAAGAAAATATTCAAAAGAAATCATCAGCTGGAAATTATTTTCAGAAATATTTTTGCTCACTGTTGAACAAAAAAAACAAACTGTAAGTTAGGCCTACTGTAACTGCGCTGTGTTTTTTGTTTAATCTATTAACCAGTTATTTGTAACCATTCCACTTTGCTTTTGTGTTAAGTGTTAACTTTTTAAAAAAATGGCAGGTAATCTTATAGACATTATTCATACTCCAAATTAGCTGACATGCATTTAATGTATGGAATGGGACACTACTGTAATAGTACTGAAGCAAGACGTTTGTATCAAGAGAACTTTCCTAACCGAGTATGTCCAAGTTTAAGGTTTTTTGCCACTATTCATCAACGTCTGTCTGAAACAGATTCTTTGATATCCAAAGAGCACATTTATGCAGACAGACCCCGATCTACTATGACTGTTGAGTTAGAAGAACAAGTTCTTAATGAAATTTATGAACATCCAGAAAAGAGCACAAGAGAATTGTCAGTGCAGTTAAATGTCAATCAATCTATCATTTGGAGGATACTGAAATAGCAACAATTACATCCATACCACCTCCAGAAAGTTCATACTCTATTGCCACGAGACTGAATTCCCCGTGCTGGTATTTGCCGATGTTTTTTAGTAAAACTTGTTTACCCAAACTTTTTAACAACCGTTTTATCTACCAACGAGGCACACTTTACAAGAACAGCTATCGTTAACGTCCACAACCAACATATTTGGGCAGCTGAGAATCCTCATGCCATCAATCCTAATCTTCCACAACATCAGTTTTCAGTAAACATTTGGGCAGGAATTGTAGGAGATCATCTACTTCTGTTCGAGCTTCCTCCCAGGCTTAATGGCATGATCTACTAGTCTTTTGGTATAAGTTTAATGTCATTTAGATATGCTACTTTCATATAAAAAAGAAACTTTTCATTAAAAACCGAATATTTTATTTGCAATCAGTTACAACTTATGAGATATTAGTTCTCTCCTCATAAAACAGCAAATTTTTGTGGTGTAATGTACTTCATAAGAATACATTTTATCCAACTTTTAATTGAATTTAGTTTAGACAGCTTACATCATTCTTTCCTGAATTAAATTCTCTACAATTTTTATTGTGAGGAGTTATTTGTTTACTGGTCATTAAAGAAAATTATTGGGCATCAAACGTAGAAGTCTGTGTTTTTATACTTAGGTTTTTTGCATATTTCAACTTTTTTCTCAAAAACTACTCACACTACAGCTTCCAGACTAGTTTTATTCAATTATTCAACTTTTTTATATGAATCCAGCAAAAGTTTCTCAAAAACTAGTCGCCAAACAATTCAGCATCGGTGTATTTCACCAGAGGAACTGAATTCCGGGCGAAATCTTTCACTCTGTATAGCTCGCTAATGAAGCGTTTATGGATATATGTTTATATGAACTTTTTTCTTATTTTTACCTCTACTATCACGTATTGGAATATTTTACCATAATTATGAATCACCCTGTATATAGTATACGTTAGTATAATATAGATCGATGGTTCCGTATGGTTCCAATCAGAAGACACAGAGTCACTGCTCAGTGCTCACTGTTAGGTAGTGATGTATCGTCAGCCTACCTGACGTACCGGTACTTCACTGAGGGGGGCCATTTCAAAGTTCACTTGTGGGTCTTATTATAAGCATAGATTTTATTACTATGAAAAGATCTATTTATTAAAACATTTTATTAATAAATTAGTCATCACGACTTACTTGTTGCTTTGTAGAGCACTTGTGTGTATTTCGGACAGTTGATTTTTGCTAATATCAAGCTTTTTCAGCTCTGTATTCTCCCGCAAGAGATCTGGTTTGATCATTTCCAATCTATTGTCATGAAGATCCAGCTGTTGGAGCCTTCTCAGGTCACGGAAGACCGAATCATCCAGACTCAAAATGTTATTTCCATGCAAGTCAAGAATTTCGAGCCGCCCGAGTCCGTCCAGAGCATTCTTCCCAAGAGTTTGAAGCTCATTCTCGCCGCATAAGAATATTTTCAACAGTGGCAATGAGATCAAGCTTTCAGGTGGCAGGCGATGCAGCATATTGCCTGTGGAATGGCACCATTTTAAAATAAAAAAAAAATCAATAAAACATTATTAAAACTGGAATGAATAAAACAACACACTATAGCTATTTGCGTAATTTGAAGTTCCTAATCATCCAGTTTTAATTGAGCACTGATATCATACCGAATCTTTCCATGAAGTACAACGAAATTATCCTATTGTATTTTTTAATAAACATTTCAGTCGGATAAACATAATATTATGTTTTATCATCATCCATCAAGCTTTCTTTGAACTTGAACCACACATTTTCACTGTGAATAAAAAATAAATATTCATTATTTTAGTTCTACCTACTCCTCTTTCAAATATAGATTACGGTATCTAAATACAGTAAATATGTTCCTATTCCAATACTATTGGATTAATATGTTTCCCTATATAGTGGAACCCCAATAACCTCTCTTTTGTACAAGATTACTTGAGTATAGTATCTAAGTATTATATTTCAAGACTACGTTTCCTAAGTTCTTTATAGTGGGATACATGCTAGTTTTAGAAAAATAATTTAAGAATGCACCGGTACGGTACGGTAATGAACTTTTTGTACCTATTATTGTATATGGTATGACTGTGTATATAGTGAGGTACCTATTATTTAAAAAAAACTTTGCATTGTTAAAAGTTATTATTCGAAATTTATAAAAATATGCAATGTATTTTTTGAATTTATAAATAACTAGCAGGTAACCCATGCTTCGCAAGGGTCTATTTTAAAACTGACCAAACTGAAAACTTGATGTAATCAAATCTTGAAGAATGGAAAATAGGCCTATAACCATCCTCGGTTATTTAAGAATATATATTCAAAATTTCAAGTTAATCAGTCCAGTAGTTAAGACGTGATTATGTGTCGAACATAATTTTTCTATTCCGTACGTGTATAAGCCAGTTCTTTCCTCTATTATAGTAATATCGGGGACCGAGCTTCGCTCTGGAGTACAAAAGCATAAAAAATGTATTACGAAAGAAGAAATTATAATTAACATTTATACAGAAATGTTCTATCTGATCACAGTAAATTGAGACTATTGATTCCCAGAGGAATGCAAAAATTTTCCTCACAAAGGCCCATGTCATAATATGAAGTTATCGATACTGTAATATCGATAATCGATGTATTGATCGAGAGTTGTAACAAGTCGATAATTCTTCTTCTTCAACATGATCATGAGTTGTATAGTTGTATTTGCTTCGTGCATAATATTCATTTAATAAATACTTTGTGTATAAACTTTGTGTTTGATTAATAACGAACCAACAAACATAACATGGCGCAGTCGGTAGTGATCAGTCAGCGGTTAGACACCGAAGTGGTAACATGTAGAGAGTGTTTAATAGTATTTCAGCAATAGTATACATAGTTATAGTAGTGTCGTTTAGTGTAGTTTAGTGTCGTTTACTATATTCAATAGAACAATAGGTTTGCTTACGCAGGAAAAATAGAGCCGGCTGTGAGTGGAAGTAGTACGCATGTGCGCGCTCGCGTCCGTACGTTCGCGTCGCCTGCCGCGGTCGGTCACCTCGCGAAAAACCAACTGGCGAGAAAAAACTGCTGAGCCGTCGTAATAGTTATATTAATCAGAATAATGAATGGAAAGGAATGGAAACTAGTTAAACCTTCGACTTTCTTAATTCCAGAATTTGAAGAAGTTGAAGATAATAGCTGCAATTCATCACCACCACCATCAATCACCATGAATGAAGGAGATACATCACCAGAAAAATTAATTCAACCAGACCAGCTTAAAACTCCGGCAGAGCAAATACTATATAATGCATGGAAGGAAGCTGACAATAGGATGCGAGTAGCAGAAAGTAAAAACAACATGTTTGAAAAAAAACTGGAAGAACTTCAAATCAAGCTGTGTCAGTTAGAGAGCGCTAATTTCAACTCGGCCCCTGCAGCTTCCAACAATTTGAAAGTTGTAGAGAGTGGTAAGTCGGATCAACACCAATCAACAACAATTAAGAAAAATCAACCAAAAGGTGGAAAATCTGATAATGTTAAAATGTATCACGTAGTACTAGTTACTGTACAGATGAGGAGGAACTTGCCAAGGAGACGGAGTGGGTGAGAGTGAAAAATGGGAGATCTAAGAAGAGGAAGCTGAATACTTCACTTTCGCCTCCATCACAAGAAAAATCACCTCCACTCTATTCAAGAAATAAGAGAAATGCTTCTTCAAATAAAGAGAATAAATCGAAAGATGACACTGGACATGAACAGTTTTCCACCAACAATCAACAGTCAAATAAAATTTTGAAACCACCACCAATTATGAATCACCCTGTATATAGTATACGTTAGTATAATATAGATCGATGGTTCCGTATGGTTCCAATCAGAAGACACAGAGTCACTGCTCAGTGCTCACTGTTAGGTAGTGATGTATCGTCAGCCTACCTGACGTACCGGTACTTCACTGAGGGGGGCCATTTCAAAGTTCACTTGTGGGTCTTATTATAAGCATAGATTTTATTACTATGAAAAGATCTATTTATTAAAACATTTTATTAATAAATTAGTCATCACGACTTACTTGTTGCTTTGTAGAGCACTTGTGTGTATTTCGGACAGTTGATTTTTGCTAATATCAAGCTTTTTCAGCTCTGTATTCTCCCGCAAGAGATCTGGTTTGATCATTTCCAATCTATTGTCATGAAGATCCAGCTGTTGGAGCCTTCTCAGGTCACGGAAGACCGAATCATCCAGACTCAAAATGTTATTTCCATGCAAGTCAAGAATTTCGAGCCGCCCGAGTCCGTCCAGAGCATTCTTCCCAAGAGTTTGAAGCTCATTCTCGCCGCATAAGAATATTTTCAACAGTGGCAATGAGATCAAGCTTTCAGGTGGCAGGCGATGCAGCATATTGCCTGTGGAATGGCACCATTTTAAAATAAAAAAAAATCAATAAAACATTATTAAAACTGGAATGAATAAAACAACACACTATAGCTATTTGCGTAATTTGAAGTTCCTAATCATCCAGTTTTAATTGAGCACTGATATCATACCGAATCTTTCCATGAAGTACAACGAAATTATCCTATTGTATTTTTTAATAAACATTTCAGTCGGATAAACATAATATTATGTTTTATCATCATCCATCAAGCTTTCTTTGAACTTGAACCACACATTTTCACTGTGAATAAAAATAAATATTCATTATTTTAGTTCTACCTACTCCTCTTTCAAATATAGATTACGGTATCTAAATACAGTAAATATGTTCCTATTCCAATACTATTGGATTAATATGTTTCCCTATATAGTGGAACCCCAATAACCTCTCTTTTGTACAAGATTACTTGAGTATAGTATCTAAGTATTATATTTGAAGACTACGTTTCCTAAGTTCTTTATAGTGGGATACATGCTAGTTTTAGAAAAATAATTTAAGAATGCACCGGTACGGTACGGTAATGAACTTTTTGTACCTATTATTGTATATGGTATGACTGTGTATATAGTGAGGTACCTATTATTTAAAAAAAACTTTGCATTGTTAAAAGTTATTATTCGAAATTTATAAAAATATGCAATGTATTTTTTGAATTTATAAATAACTAGCAGGTAACCCATGCTTCGCAAGGGTCTATTTTAAAACTGACCAAACTGAAAACTTGATGTAATCAAATCTTGAAGAATGGAAAATAGGCCTATAACCATCCTCGGTTATTTAAGAATATATATTCAAAATTTCAAGTTAATCAGTCCAGTAGTTAAGACGTGATTATGTGTCGAACATAATTTTTCTATTCCGTACGTGTATAAGCCAGTTCTTTCCTCTATTATAGTAATATCGGGGACCGAGCTTCGCTCTGGAGTACAAAAGCATAAAAAATGTATTACGAAAGAAGAAATTATAATTAACATTTATACAGAAATGTTCTATCTGATCACAGTAAATTGAGACTATTGATTCCCAGAGGAATGCAAAAATTTTCCTCACAAAGGCCCATGTCATAATATGAAGTTATCGATACTGTAATATCGATAATCGATGTATTGATCGAGAGTTGTAACAAGTCGATAATTCTTCTTCTTCAACATGATCATGAGTTGTATAGTTGTATTTGCTTCGTGCATAATATTCATTTAATAAATACTTTGTGTATAAACTTTGTGTTTGATTAATAACGAACCAACAAACATAACATGGCGCAGTCGGTAGTGATCAGTCAGCGGTTAGACACCGAAGTGGTAACATGTAGAGAGTGTTTAATAGTATTTCAGCAATAGTATACATAGTTATAGTAGTGTCGTTTAGTGTAGTTTAGTGTCGTTTACTATATTCAATAGAACAATAGGTTTGCTTACGCAGGAAAAATAGAGCCGGCTGTGAGTGGAAGTAGTACGCATGTGCGCGCTCGCGTCCGTACGTTCGCGTCGCCTGCCGCGGTCGGTCACCTCGCGAAAAACCAACTGGCGAGAAAAAACTGCTGAGCCGTCGTAATAGTTATATTAATCAGAATAATGAATGGAAAGGAATGGAAACTAGTTAAACCTTCGACTTTCTTAATTCCAGAATTTGAAGAAGTTGAAGATAATAGCTGCAATTCATCACCACCACCATCAATCACCATGAATGAAGGAGATACATCACCAGAAAAATTAATTCAACCAGACCAGCTTAAAACTCCGGCAGAGCAAATACTATATAATGCATGGAAGGAAGCTGACAATAGGATGCGAGTAGCAGAAAGTAAAAACAACATGTTTGAAAAAAAACTGGAAGAACTTCAAATCAAGCTGTGTCAGTTAGAGAGCGCTAATTTCAACTCGGCCCCTGCAGCTTCCAACAATTTGAAAGTTGTAGAGAGTGGTAAGTCGGATCAACACCAATCAACAACAATTAAGAAAAATCAACCAAAAGGTGGAAAATCTGATAATGTTAAAAATGTATCACGTAGTACTAGTTACTGTACAGATGAGGAGGAACTTGCCAAGGAGACGGAGTGGGTGAGAGTGAAAAATGGGAGATCTAAGAAGAGGAAGCTGAATACTTCACTTTCGCCTCCATCACAAGAAAAATCACCTCCACTCTATTCAAGAAATAAGAGAAATGCTTCTTCAAATAAAGAGAATAAATCGAAAGATGACACTGGACATGAACAGTTTTCCACCAACAATCAACAGTCAAATAAAATTTTGAAACCACCACCAATCATATTATACAATATTAAAAATTATCAAGTTATCTATAAGATTCTAAATAAAAAAATGGAGAAAAATTCTTACAAGGTGACTTTACTGAATAATGATAGTCTAAAACTCAATGTTAACACAGAAGAGAATTACAGATTAGCTACAGCAGTGCTGAACAAAGAAAATATGAATTGGTCTTCGTTTGAAAACAAACAAACTAGACCTATTAGAGTAATTGTTAAGAAATTGCATAGCACTTGCGATCCAGGTGATATAAAGGAAGAACTTCAAGAGAAAGGATTTAAAATTCTGGATGTTGTAAACATACTGCAGTGGAAGACTAAAGAACCACTTCCAATTTTCATGCTCACTTTTGATAATTCAGAGAATATAAATAAGATTTATGAAATCCATGCAATCATGGGCATGAAAATTGAGGTTGTGCCAATTAAGAAGCCGAAATTCCTACCCCAATGCAAAAATTGCCAAGCCTGGGGGCATACTAAAAAATATTGTAGGAAAGATCCCAGGTGTGTGAAATGTGCCGGTCCCCACCTTACCACCAGCTGTACAAAGCCAAAAGAAGAAAAAGCAAAGTGCTAAAATTGTGGAATGGAACATCCAGCTAATTATAGAGGGTGTCTAGTGGCACAAGAACTGCAAGCACTTCGGAATAAGAAGAAACAACCAAAAACCAATGAGGGAAATAAAACTACTGTGCCTCAAAGGGTATTAAGAGATGCTCGAGTTATTGAGAATCAGTCTTATTCGGATAGAGTAAAACAAGTCCCAGTTAACAAAATGAATGAGAAAACCCAACTTATATCGCAGAGCTTAGGTGAAGATTTAGGATTGAATATAGCCTCTCAACTCCAATTAATTCTTGAAAAGCTAGTTAGGCAGGAGCAATTCAATAAAACAATTCTTTCTAGACTAGAAAAACTAGAAAATACTACAGTGAAAGAAAGCACTTACAAGAAATATGGAAGGTAGATTTAGAATAATGACATGAAACGCCAACGGTCTATTACAGCATAAAGATGATCTATTGGCAATTCTAATTGAACAAAAAATTGATGTTTGCCTAATTTCAGAAACACATTTCACAAAGCAATCATATTTGAAAATGAGAGGTTACAAAATATATCATGCAGTACATCCCCAGAACAGTGCTCGTGGAGGAAGTGCGGTGATGGTTAAAGAAGAATTAATTCATCATGAGTATAAGAAAATAGAATTGCAAGAGTTCCAGTCAATTTCTGTAAAAGTGAAACTTACATGCCATTCGAGTGGAATGATAACGATCGCAGCTGTCTACTGCCCTCCTCGATTCAGCTTAAAGAAACCAGATTACTGTGATTTTTTAAGAAATTTCACAGGAAAATTCATCATCGGTGGAGACTTCAACTAGAAGAATACTAGATGGGGCTCGAGACTAACCACAACCAAAGGGAAGGAGTTACAACTGGCCGTTGATGAATACAACTGCGAAGTACATTCGACAAGGAAGCCAACTTACTGGCCAACAGATAGAGCTAAGATCCCAGACCTGTTAGACTTCTTCATCACAAAGTACATATCACCCAACACTATAGAGGTTGAGGAAGAATTTGATCTTAACTCCGATCATTCACCAATTGTCCTCACAATCCATAGCTCTGCTGTGAAAAAACCCGGAGCACCACAACTAATAAATAAATATACAGACATAGAATCATTAAAGCACATGATAGAAAATAAAATTGATTTACACACATCTCTACAAACGACTGAAGAGCTGGAAAATGAAGTACAAGAGTTTGTAACGAGCATTCAACAATCTGCATGGGAAAACACTCCCCCACTTCAGAGTAAAATTGAAGGTAATTGCTACCCCCAAGTACAAGTAAGAGAGCTGATAGCAGAAAGAAGAAGAACTAGAAGAATCTGGCAAACGACAAGAGATCCAAGAAGTAAAATAGAACTGAATAGAATTACACAGAACTTGAGAGGAGCAATACATGAAATAAAACAGCAAGAGATTAACACTTACCTGGAGGAACTAAGTAATTAGGCCAGTACCAACTACTCACTATGGAGAGCGACAAAGAAAATAAAGAGACCAGTGGAACAAGTGGCACCAATAAGAAAAGAAGATGGAACATGGGCTCACAGCAGTAAGGAAAAAGTGGTTTTGTTTGCAAACCATCTTGAGAAAACATTTACTCCTCATGATGATAGAGTGCTCAATGATGGAATAAATGTAATCATACAGCCAAGACTTTTGGATAATATCCCTCCAACATCGCCAAGAGAAGTTAAAAAAGAAATAAATAATATGGCAAAGAAGAAATCACCCGGATATGACCTCATAACAGGAGAAATACTTCAACATCTTCCTAGAAAAGCAATTGTGAAATTGAGTCATATTTTCAATGCAGCTTTCCGTTTAAAGTACGTGCCAAGTTTATGGAAAGTAGCCGAAGTTATAATGCTACCTAAGCCCGGAAAGTCACTAAATGAAGTAACCTCTTATAGACCAATATCACTCTTACCGGTACTATCAAAACTTTTTGAAAGATTACTGTTGGCAAGATTAAAACCAATTCTACAGGATAAACAACTTATACCTTCTCACCAGTTTGGATTCCGTAGTAAACATTCAACAATTGATCAAGTACACAGACTAACAGATGTAATAGAAAGATGCCTTGAGGAGAAAAAGGTATGTTCTACTGTCTTCTTGGATATTGCCCAAGCTTTCGACAAGGTTTGGCATGAAGGCTTGTGCCATAAATTAGAACAAGTCCTACCCGCAGCATATAGCCAATTATTGAAGTCCTACCTGGACGAGAGATATTTCAGAGTGAAGCTGGATGATGAATATTCTACACTAAGGCAAATTAAAGCTGGTGTACCCCAAGGAAGTGTGCTAGGACCAGTTTTGTATACACTGTACACTAGTGACATTCCAAAGCCAGCAGGAGTCACTATAGCTACATTTGCAGATGATACTGCTATTCTCTCAGTCGCAGAAGATATTGAGGAATCTACAGAAAAGTTACAAAGAGCAGTTAATGAAGTAAACACATGGACAAATCATTGGCTAATTAAACTAAATGATACCAAGTCTGTACATGTGAATTTTTTATTATTATTATTTTATTATTTTTATTTCATCCCAAACATCTGAATAATCAGACTGGGGATAAGTCAAAAAGAGCAACCTAAAGGAGGTTCTCAACACATATCATGATACATTAAAATACTGTAGTTATACAATAGTCACATGAAATATTAATAAATAAATATATATATATATATTATATATATATATATAATATATATATATATTATATATATATATATACAGTATATATAAAAACGCAGTTAGTCAAGATTACCTATGTACAAGGACCTGGGAAGAATCAAAGACAAGGAACAATAATATATCACTCCTGCAGAAACTCATCCACAGAATAGTATGGCCTTTCAAGTAACAACCTCTTTAACATTCCTCTGAATCTTCGTAAGTCCGTCATGTCTCTAATATCCTGAGGTAATCTATTATATATTTTTGGGCCCATATATTGCGGAGATTTTTCAAACATGGCGGTTCTATGAGCAGCCACTGATAGGGAGGATGAGTGCCTTGTATTGTAACTGTGGATTTCATTATTGCGGGTGAAGTTTGGTAGGTTTTTGTGAACGTATGAACAGATCTCCAAGATATACAGTGACGGCAGTGTAAGTATCCTGCTACTCAGGAATAGTTCTCGACAGGGATATTGGGGGGGCTTACCAAAAATAACTCTTAATGCTTTTTTCTGAGATCTAAATACTTGGATGAAGAATTTTGATCTTCCCCAAAGGGTTATGCCATACTTGAGGAAAGGAAAAAGATAACCGTAATATACCACCATTAGGGCTTTGAAGCTCAATGTGTTTTTGAGCACTCGCAGAGAGAAAATAGCCGAGTTAACCCTGGAGCATATTTTTTGAGTGTGTACTGACCAGTCCAATCTACTATCTAGTGTTACTCCTAGAAGATCAACAGCAACGCTCTGCTGGGGTACACTCAAATCGGCCAACTCATTAAAGTTTCTGGATGCAAAATGGGGGGGTTGGAAGGTAATGAACTTGGTCTTACTTGAGTTCATAGACAGACCATTTGCAGCAAACCATTTCTTGATATTCAGTAGCTCTTCCTGTGTTTGGGTGACTACAGCTCTCAAACTTGAATTAGTGATAATAGATGATGTGTCATCGGCATACTGAATAAGTGGCTTAGTAGAGCAAGATGACAGATCATTTACGAATATAATAAATAATGTGGGACCAAGGATGGAGCCCTGTGGTACACCAGCATTGATTACAGCCCATTTTGATTGATAATTTTTATTGTCATGGTTTATTAGGGTGGCCTGCATCCTCTCTTTCAAAAACGAATTGAACCACCACAGTTCCCTTCCCCGAATGCCATATTTTCTCAACTTTTCAACAAGAATATCATGATTTACGCAATCGAATGCTTTTGACAGATCGCATAGCACTCCACACACCTGCTGGGAGGCGTCTAAACTTGCCGACACAGTATTGAAAAATTTTATTAGAGCTGCTTCTGTATCGAGTCCCCTTAAGAAGCCAAATTGTGTTTTTGAGACTATATTATTCACTCTCATAAAATGAAGAATTTGTTCATTAGCTGCCTTCTCAAAAAGTTTGGAAAAGGCTGTGAGGATGGCAATGGGTCTGTAATTGTTCAAGTCCTCTTTGTCATCTTTCTTGAAAATAGG
Organism: Nilaparvata lugens; assembly: GCF_014356525.2. Classification (NCBI taxonomy): domain Eukaryota; kingdom Metazoa; phylum Arthropoda; class Insecta; order Hemiptera; family Delphacidae; genus Nilaparvata; species Nilaparvata lugens. Next base: position 43,873,061 of record NC_052506.1, read on the forward strand.
TCTTACCAGTGCATACTTCATTTTATGCGGGAACTCGCCAACAGTAAAAGACTGGTTGAGGATCCTGGACAAGGGTTCAGACAATATATCAGCAACCATCCTGAAAACTTTCACTGGAATTTCATCCCATCCAGCTGAATTTTTATTTTTAAGCGATTTAATGAGCACCTCCACTTGCTTGGGACTAAGAAGTTTAAATCTCATCCTAGAGCTGCAGTTACCTACCACGTTTCTTGTTGAAGCAAGCAGATTGTGAGTACTTCCAACACGGTTTGGAACATCGATGAAAAAACTGTTAAAATCCTCTGCTACTGAACTAGGATTGATTCTTGCTCTGGATGGGATTATACTTGCTTTATTCTTGTGCTTACCTAGCTCAAATTTCACTATGTCCCATGCGGCCTTTACTTTGTTGTTGGCTATCTCTAAGTACTTTTCATGATATTTCCTTTTGGCAAGTTTAATGACACTTTTGAATATTCTATTATACGATCTGTAATAATTTTTAAAGTTTTGATCCTGTGTTTCCATGTACAGTTTATGTAATTCTCTTTTCTTCCTACTTGACGTTACAATTCCAGCAGTAATCCAACCCTTTCTATTATTTTGTTTTATAGGAATGGCACAGAATGTTTCATTGAATATAGGCAGGAATTTTCCTAGAAAGCAATCAAAGTTCTCATTGACTGTGAGAGACTCATTGAAATCCCAATTTACAACAGAGAGCTTGTCTCTGAATACCTTGAAGTTGTTAATAGAGAAGTTTCTCATTTTCACACTTTTTCGAACTTTTGACTCAGGTGTGACTCTCTCTGACATGGGTAAAAACAACCCCTTATGGTCAGAGAACCCCATGCTGAGGACAATTCCGTTGCTGACTTCCACATCATTTTTAGAAAAGATATTGTCGATGCAGGTAGCAGAAATTGATGTTACTCTGGTTGGGGTGATGAAATTGGGGGATAAGGCATATGATGCAAAAATGTCAACCAAAGTTTTAGCATCATCGCTGTCACCAAGCAAGTCCACATTGAAGTCCGCTGCAAAAAAGACGTTTTCATACCTGACTCCAACACCGATGTGATGGAGGAAAGAGTCAAGTATTTCAAAAAATTCTCCTACATGCTCTTGTCTGGGGATCCTATAGAGGGATATTATTAGTACCTTAGGTCTGGTAAGCTCAATGCACGATGCCTCAAATACCTTTTCTTTATTAAATACATGTAAATCACCTCTAACTTTATATTTAACATCATTTCTCACGAGGATTGCTGAGCCGCCATGATTATCTACTGCCCTAGAGAAACTATCAGCACAAGAGAAACCAGGAATCGAGTTAAGTAGGCTGACATTTGAAGTGTTCAACCAGATGTATTGGTTGCTGGGAAGAGGATCCAGGCTGTCCATATACAACAAGATTCTACTATATAAACAGCTACTGAAACCAGTATGGACTTATGGCATTCAACTTTGGGGCTGTACTAAACCATCCAATGTACAAATTATCCAATGATTTCAAAATAAGGTACTAAGAAATATTGTTGACGCTCCTTGGTACATCAGAAATGCTGATCTTCATCGCGACCTTCAATTGGAGACAGTCACGAAAGTTATTGAGCACTTTGCGGCCAAGCATGAAGAGAGACTCCACCAGCACGACAATATAGAGGCAATCCAGCTGCTTGATGTTGATAGTCTGGTCAGGAGGCTCAAAAGAACAAAACCGCATGAGTTAGTGAAGTGAAATTTGTGTTGTGAATTGATGGCTTGAAGCTGGTGTTAGTGATAGTGAAATGTTCATCCCTTCAAACCAAACAAATTATTATTGGCCTACTAACTTGATTGTATGAAACTATTTTATAGGATACAAACTAGACTAAGTAATTGTAGTCAAAAACTAGACAAACTGAATCATAGGATGAGGTTTGAAAAAGTTCATTTAGTAAAATTAGGATAAAATACATAGCTTATTAGTCTCAGACTAGGTGCTAATTTTTAAATAAATAAATAAAAAGTCGGTAGTGAAAGTATTGGTTTTGAAACGTAGTCCAGAAATATCTTAAATCTTAGTGATGGAAACCTTCTCAGCAGTTAACCTCAAAGCTCAACACGTTTCGGTTTGGATCTTCAATTTGTAAAAACCTATTCTATTTGAACTTAGTGTGAAATTTCTCAGTCATGGAATCGCTAAAACCTCCAAAACAATTAAGTTTCCAAGGAAATTTATCAGAAAATTGGAAAATGTGGAAACAACAATTTCTACTGTACATGATAGCAAGTGGTGGGGATGACAAAGATGAACCTGTTAAAATCGCGATCTTACTACATTGCATCGGAGAAGAAGCATTGCAAAAATACAATACTTTTCAACTTAGTGAAGCAGATAAGAAATTGTACAAGAGACATTTGAACTTTTCGAAAATTACTTCATTCCATGCAGCAATGAATCAGTTGAAAGACATATTTTCTTCTCAAGAACCCAAAATAGTCATGAATCTTTTGATGATTTCTACACATCATTGAGGAAACTTAGTGCATCCTGTGGTTTCGGTAATATGCTGGACAGTTTATTGAAAGACAGAATTATTGGTGGACTAAACAATAAAAACTCACACTCGAAAAATGTGTCGTACAGCAGAGCTGGCCAATGAACAGTTGAAAACTCTAAACGAACATGCAACCACGATCAACGTTGTGAATCAGGAGAAAAATAAAAACTATAATCCTAACCAAAATCGTTCAGAACAAGTGCAACACAAGTTCCAGCAACGTGAACCAGTCAACCGAAATTACCAACCAGTTCAACCTACAAGAGATGGCTTCAAGGCAAGAAATCAACACAATTGTAACAATATTATTAAGGATTGCAGCCGATGTGGACAAGATCATGCTGAACGGAATTGCCCTGCTTTTAATAGACAGTGTGCGATATGCAAACGGCGAGGCCATTATGCAGTAAAATGTAGAAGTAAGAAACAAAATGTTAGTCTGGTGAGTACAAAATCTGACAATTCAAACAATTTATTTTGTGGAACTCTGACCTTCTGTAAGGGAAAAGATTGGTATGCATCTATCACAATAAATTACAATAAAAAGGTTAATTTCAAATTAGACACGGGAGCTCAATGTAATTGCCTTCCGCAGTCAGAGTACAAAAAATTAAAGGGAATTCCAATTAGTAAGTCAAATAATATCTTATTCAATTATGATAATTCAAAAATAAAAGTCCTTGGTGAATGTAAAGTGCCTTGTAAAACTGAAAATAATGTAAAGAAATCATTACTTTTCCAAATAGTAGACATTAGAGCACCTCCTATTCTAGGTAGAGAAGCTTGTGAGGAACTAAATTTAATTAAGAGAATGGATACAGTGTCAACAACAAAAAATAGTATAATTGAACAAAATAAAGATATCTTTGAAGGGCTAGGTGAAATTAAAGATTTTGAATGTAAATTGAATCTGAAAGATAATGGTACTCCTAAAGTTGAAGCTACTAGGAAAGTTCCAGTATATTTAGAAGAAAAATTCAAACAGGAATTAGATAAAATGCTAGATGCTAAAATAATCAGAGAAGTAACTGTGCCCTTCGAGTGGGTAAATAGTATTGTCTTGGTGAAAAAACCCAATAATGAAATTCGTATTTGTCTTGATCCACAGAATTTAAATAAAAATTTATTGCGAGAACATTTCTACTTACCAACATTTGAAGAATTAGCTAGGAAATTAGGTGGATGTACAATGTTTAGTACATTAGATGCTAATCAGGCATTTTACCAATTGAAACTTAGTGATGAAAGTAGTAAATATACAACATTCAATTCAAAATATGGTAGATTCTGTTTTTTGAGAATGCCTTATGGAGTATCTGTAGCATCAGAAGTGTTTCATAAATGTTTTTCTAAAATATTTGGTGATAGCCTATTCCTGGTGTATCCATTTTCATTGATGATTTGATTATCTATGCCAAATCTGAGCAAGAACATGATAAAATATTGCAAGTTATTGTATTGCAAAAAGCTCGAGACTATAATGTAACATTCAATCCAAACAAATGTAAATTTAAATTCAAAATATGGTAGATTCTGTTTTTTGAGAATGCCTTATGGAGTATCTGTAGCATCAGAAGTGTTTCATAAATGTTTTTCTAAAATATTTGGTGATAGCCTATTCCTGGTGTATCCATTTTCATTGATGATTTGATTATCTATGCCAAATCTGAGCAAGAACATGATAAAATATTGCAAGTTATTGTATTGCAAAAAGCTCGAGACTATAATGTAACATTCAATCCAAACAAATGTAAATTTAAATTGCAACAAGTAAATTACATGGGGCACTTAATATCAAAAGATGATGTTAAAATAGATGATAGGAAAATCAAGGCTATTATTGAAATGAAAAAACCAACTAATGTGAATTCTTTGGAAACATTTTTGGGTATGATAACCTATATTTCCAAATTTATCCCGAATTTGTCAAACAAAACTCCAATTTTGAGAAAATTACTGAAAAAAGATGTTATTTGGCATTGGAATTCTGAGCATGACAAAGCATATGATGAGTTGATAAGCATATTGACTAGTAAACCTGTTCTGCAATTTTTGATCCAAATAAAGAAATTGTATTATCTGTAGACGCATGTAAGGATGGATTAGGTTGTGTTTTACTTCAAAATAATTTACCAGTAGAGTATGCATCCAAGTCATTGAATAGCACTCAACAGAATTATGCAATCATAGAAAAAGAAACATTAGCTATTCTTTTTGCATGTGAACGTTTTCATCAATATATATTTGGTAAGCATGTAACTATTGAAAGTGATCATAAACCTCTAGAGAGTATTTTCAAAAAAACACTTAGTGAATGTCCTGCTAGATTACAAAGAATTCGTTTGAGACTATTGCAGTATGATTTTACTATTGTGTACAAACCTGGTAAAGATTTACTGATAGCTGACTGTTTGTCTAGAACACATTTCAATGCTTATGAAGATGATCCTCTTAGTGAAGAAATTGAGTATCAAATCTGTGTATTGACAGAAAATAATGAATTTGCTCAAAATTATCATGATAAGTTAGTTATTGAAACAGCAAAAGATCCAACTCTGTGTAAAGTCAAAAATATGGTAAATAATGGATGGCCTAACAGTATCAAAGAAGTACCTTCTGACTGTCAGTCTTACTTCAGATATAGGGAAGATTTGTATATAGCTAATGATTTATTGTTTAAAAATGATGGTATAGTTGTTCCAACAAGTATGAGAAAAGAAATGTTGAATGTTTTGCACTATAATCATATGGGCATAGAAAAATGTAAATTAAGAGCTAGGAATAGTATTTTTTGGCCTGGAATGTCCAATGATATAACTAATATGATATCTTCTTGTGAAGATATCTTGTGAAGATAAGATCTTCTGTAATTGCAACAGAAAAGAGTCATTTGTAAGTAGAGAAATACCGGATAGTCCTTGGCAAGAAGTAGGAATGGATCTTTTCAAACTACAAGGAAAATATTATGTTTTGATGATTGATTATTTTTCTAAGTTTGTAGAAATAGGATTGTTGAGAGACTTATCAACTGAATCTGTAATTACAATAATGAAATCTATTTTTGCTAGGCATGGAATACCGAAAATCTTATGGTGTGACAATGGTCCACAAATGAAGTTGAATAATGTTAAGTTTAAGCAGTTTGTCAATGAATGGAAATTTGTACATAAAACGTCAAGTCCTGAATACCCACAATCGAATGGTATGATTGAAAGACAGGTAGGAATATTGTAAAAACTATGCTGAAAAAAGCCATGTATGATGGTAAAGATCCCTATTTAGCATTGTTAGAGTACAGATGCACACCCTTGTCAGCTAGATTGCAGTCACCTTCAGAATTATTGATGGGTAGGAAATTGAATCATTTAATGCCTAATTTGAGTCAATTTGTAAATAGAGATAAGTATAAGAAAGTTAGAAATAAATTGAAAGAGTCTCAAGAACGTCAAAAATATTACTATAATAGAGGAGCAATGAATAAAAAACCATTGAAAATTGGAGATCAAGTTTTTGTAAATAAAAATTCTTCTAAGGAAAGGGAAAAAGGATTAGTATTAGGATTGGCAGATGGACCGAGATCGTATAGAGTAGAGTCAGGACAAAGGGTAGGAAGAAATAGAAAACATTTGAATACTTTCAAATCAGAAACTCCATTTTATTTTCAAAACAATAATGATGATTTTAATGTAGTTGAAAATAATAATAATGATGTAAGAATGAATTAAACTGAGAATGAAATAAGGGACTGCCTAGAACCTTGACCAGCATAAAAAGTGATTGACCGGGTATTTCTAATTGTCCGATTTGTTTCAAATTTGGCATACAGGATGATATACACATGTCAAACATACTGTTGAAGTTTCATCAAAATATAATGATGTTTAGGGGTGGTTAGGGGTAAAAAACCCTATTGACCAGCATAAAAAGTGATTGACCAGCGTAAAAAGTGATTGACCGGGTATTTCTAATTGTCCGATTCGTTTCAAATTTGGCATACAGGATGATATACACATATTAAACATACTGTTGAAGTTTCATCAAAATATAATGATGTTTAGGGGTGGTTAGGGGTGAAAAACCCTATTGACCAGCATAAAAAGTGATTGACCAGCATAAAAAGTGATTGACCGGGTATTTCTAATTGTCCAATTTGTTTCAAATTTGGCATACAGGATGATATACACATGTCAAACATACTGTTGAAGTTTCATCAAAATATAATGATGTTTAGGGGTGGTTAGGAGTAAAAAACCCTATTGACATGCATAAAAAGTGATTGACCGGGTATTTCTAATTGTCCAATTTGTTTCAAATTTGGCATACAGGATGATATACACATATTCAACATACTGTTGAAGTTTCATCAAAATATAATGATGTTTAGGGGTGGTTAGGGGTAAAAAACCCTATTGACCAGCATAAAAAGTGATTGACCGGGTATTTCTAATTGTCCGATTTGTTTCAAATTTGGCATACAGGATGATATACACATGTCAAACATACTGTTGAAGTTTCATCGAAATATAATGATGTTTAGGGGTGGTTAGGGGTAAAAAACCCTATTGACCAGCATAAAAAGTGATTGACCAGCATAAAAAGTGATTGACCGGGTATTTCTAATTGTCCAATTTGTTTCAAATTTGGCATACAGGATGATATACACATGTCAAACATACTGTTGAAGTTTCATCAAAATATAATGATGTTTAGGGGTGGTTCAACATACTGTTGAAGTTTCATCAAAATATAATGATGTTTAGGGATGGTTAGGGGTAAAAAACCCTATTGACCAGCATAAAAAGTGATTGACCGGTATTTCTAATTGTCCGATTCGTTTCAAATTTGGCATACAGGATGATATACACATGTCAAACATACTGTTGAAGTTTCATCGGAATATAATGATGTTTAGGGGTGGTTAGAGGAAAAAAACCCCATTGACCAGCATAAAAAGTGATTGACCGGGTATTTCTAATTGTCCGATTCATTTCAAATTTGGCATACAGGATGATATACACATATCAAACATACTGTTGAAGTTTCATCAAAAAATAATGATGTTTAGGGGTGGTTAGTGGTGGAAAACCCTATTGACCAGCATAAAAAGTGATTGACCAGCGTAAAAAGTGATTGACCAGGTATTTCTAATTGTCCGATTCGTTTCAAATTTGGCATACAGGATAATATACACATATTAAACATTCTGTTAAAGTTTCATTAGAATATAATGATGTTTAGGGGTGGTAGGGGTAAAAAACCCCATTGACCAAATTTGAAATGAATCGGACAATTAGAAATACCCTGTCAATCACTTTTTATGCTGGTCAATAGTGTTTTTTACCCCCACCACCCCTAAACATCATTATATTTTGATGAAACTTCAACAGTATGTTTAATATGTGTATATCATCCTGTATGCCAAATTTGAAACGAATCGGACAATAAGAAATACCCGGTCAATCACTTTTTATGCTGGTCAATAGGGTTTTTTACCCCTAACTACCCCTAAACATCATTATATTCTGATGAAACTCCAACAGTATGTTTGATATGTGTATATCATCCTGTATGCCAAATTTGAAACGAATCGGACAATTATAAATACCTGGTCAATTACTTTTTATGCTGGTCAATGGGGTTTTTTACCCCTAACCACCCCAAAACATCATTATATTTTGATGGAACTTTGACAGTATGTTTAATATGTGTATATCATCCTGTATGCCAAATTTTAAATGAATCGGAAAATTAGAAATACCCGGTCAATCACTTATTATGCTGTCAATAGGGTTTTTTACCCCTAACCACCCTTAAACATCATTATATTTTGATGAAACTCCAACAGTATGTTTGATATGTGTATATCATCCTGTATGCCAAATTTGAAACGAATCAGACAATTAGAAATACCTGGTCAATCACTTTTTATGCTGGTCAATAGGGTTTTTTACCCCTAACCACCCCTAAACATCATCATATTTTGATGAAACTTCAACAGTATGTTCAATATGTGTATATAATCCTGTTTGCCAAATTTGAAACGAATCGGACAATTGGAAATACCCGATCAATCACTTTTTATGCTGGTTGATAGAGTTTTTTACCCCATCCACCCTTAAACATCATTATATTTCGATGAAACTTCAACAGTATGTTTGACATGTGTATATCATCCTGTATGCCAAATTTGAAACGAATCGGACAATTAGAAATACCCGGTCAATCACTTTTTATGCTGGTCAATAGGGTTTTTTACCCCTAACCACCCCTAAACATCATTATATTCTGATGAAACTTCAACAGTATGTTAAATAGGTGTATATCATCCTGTATGCCAAATTTGAAACGAATCGGACAATTAGAAATACCCGTTCAATCACTTTTTATGCTGGTCAAGGTTTTAGACTTGCCCATGAAATAATTCCATTTGTATTTGAAAATGTCAATGATGATAGCAGAGTAAATGAAACTGAAAATTGTGTTGCAATAAGGGATCGCCCTAAAATAAATGTACATGCACCCAAGTATCTAAAGGATCATGTTTTGTAAGAAATGTTTGAATTATTATGTTGTAGTAAAAAGTAAAAAAATATATATAAGATGATTTTGTTTTGTTTAAAAAGGGAGATGTCATAATATGAAGTTATTGATACTGTAATATCGATAGTCGATGTATTGATCGAGAGTTGTAACAAGTCGATACTTCTTCTTCAACATGATCATGAGTTGTATAGTTGTATTTGCTTCGTGCATAATATTCATTTAATAAATACTTTGTGTTTGATTAATAACGAACCAACAAACATAACAGCCCAGTTGCACAAAAGCCAGTTGAATTTTTATCCTGATCAACTTCACGCGAACCAAATCAGAGAAGACCATTTCAAAAAGATGGATCTACTGGAATTAATCAGGATTGAAAATAACCCAGATTTTTTGCAACCGGCACTAAGTACCTGATTGAATGATTACAAAAGTTCAACAGCTGAGTCATAATTTTGACACAGTCCCACATTATCCTTTTAATGTCCTTCAGCAAGTTTTCCCAGGGATGAGACCTAGTGCAATCGAATCTTTATGTTATAAGCTCACTATGTTCTGAATTTCGTGAGAATCGTTAGAAATAAAATAACTTCTTGAAAAATAATGAATGGATAATTACCAATATTAAAAAAAATGTTGTTGACCAAGAATTCAGTACAACGACAATTCATTCAACTAATTCTGTACTGATAAAATTATAATAATTTTTTTTTTTCATTGATAATCAATTTCTTCAACTAACCATTAACTGACTGGAATAAATACTTCAATTCCCATGTATTTAATTAATATAATTATATAAATCTACAGTGTAGGTCATATCTAAATTCACAAATTGTTGTTGGCAAGAAACATGTTATTCAATACATAAATAATTGTTATTTTACTAAAAGATAGGATAAGTTGAATAGTTTCCCTTGCAGGGTAAGTTTTGACAACCAACAAAAAATAATTTCTCATTTGAAGAAAATATCGAAAAGGTGCATAGGACCTTATATTTTTGTTCAGCTTGCCAAAATACACCTCATTTCAATATTAAAATTTTCGACTGACTGTATTTTCCATCGAGTCAATCATTCTATCAGGGCTCGAATAATTTTAAAATTGTAATTAAATAAGAATGGGAGAGAATAATTTCTTAATGTAAAAATATCAACACCTTTATTCAGAGACATAATTATTAACTGCATGCGTATTAACTGCATTGCCGATACCGTACAACATTGATAAAACTGTGGACGTTTAAAAACTGTTCTAGCTGAAAAATTAATAATCCACGCCACGTGTAGGCCTATACATTGCATCAGAAAAACGAAGTTTCAAAACAACTATGTTTTTTCTACACAGATGTTTTTGAGATAATTTATTTGATGCAGCTGCTTCACATTCACCATAATATTAAACAGAGTTTGTGAAAATAAAAATATTTATCAATTATCAAAACAATAGTATTATCATAATAATAATATTATTATTATTATTATTTAAAATATTTATCAATATTATCAAAACAATGTTATTGAGGTCAAATAGAATCAGGTAGAAAGCAATAATAGAACAGCTGTTTTTTTTTTCTAATTTCTATCATATCATGAAATATGATTTGGTGAATTCGCTGTATAAAATTTTATGTACCATAATGAAATTTGAACATTAATTATGAAAAATCTAGGAGGAAAATTGAAATTTGGGCTTCTAGATGCACGAGATTGATATTTTTAGAATCTCAAATTCAAATTAAAATTGGTTTATTCATAAAATATTACATATTATTTACAAAATATAAGAGTGTTATGAATTACATGAATAAATTCTCCCTGCCTGGATGATTTGCCGTGTGCAGGGAGGAGTCACAAATTATCAGACAGAAGGCAAACACTAGCAATAATAAAACAAATTAAAAAAAATCTGGTGTGGCGCACTCACACAACTTTCCATGCCGTTATGAAAATTGATCACCTGACGCTAGTGTTACCGCACATCTCGAGTCTACTATTTGAGCCAGCTGGTGACAGGGCAATAACGATGGAGACACACATGAGGTCTGCTATCTCTTCATAGTGAATGATTTAATAGAATCAACAATAATTTGCAATTGAATAATCACATTTTGTCGAATTTAAAGCTTATTTTCAATTTTAGGTGAAAATGTTACTGAACCTTAATTGTAGAGATTTTCATGCTCAATCTACTCCACTTGATTTTTTTTGTTTCAATTGTATCTGGAGCCTGATAATTGGGAATCTATCTGCATTGATGGGGCGGAGCTCCTGAAATTTTTACAGATATGGGACTTGTGGCAGTTGATAGAGCTTATCGATGACTATTTTAGGTATGAATTCGATCAAAATCGTTGGAGCCGTTTCCGAGAAAATCACGAAAAACCCTGTTTTTAACAACATTTTCGCCATTTTAGCCGCCATCTTGAATTGCATTTGATCGAAATTGTTCGTGTCGGATCCTTATAGTGTAAGGACCTTGAGTTCCAAATTTCAAGTCATTCCGTTAATTGGGAGATGAGATATCGTGTACACAGACGCACATACACTCATATACACACACACACACACACACACACACACACACACACACACACACACACACACACACACACATACAGACCAATACCCAAAAACCACTTTTTTGGACTCAGGGGATCTTGAAACGTATAGAAATTTAGAAATTGGGGTACATTAATTTTTTTCGGAAAGCAAAATTTGCTTCATAAATTTACTTTGCAAATGTAAACTTAAATGTAAACATGCATCCTGGGCACCCTGGGCCCGGAGCTATTACGAAGGAATATAGGTAGAAACTTGGATTTCGAATTATTAATTGACAACACATTGTTGTCAAACCAATTTTTCAGTTTAACGAGATCAGAGGAAGCATTATTGAATGTTTCAGTCCATGTGCAGCCTGTAGACACAAGTGCCGTGTCATCGGCAAAGAAGAATAATTGATCATATAGGTGCAACCTGGATATGTTAATGATGTAATGAGAAGTAGAGGGCCCAAAGTACTCCCCTGTACCATTTCATAATCAACTGCAATAGAATCACTGTCTGTGCCATTGAATGATATTCTCTGTGATCTATCTTCAAAGTAGCTTCTAAACCATCTTAAGGTGAGATTCTTGAAGCCAATTGCTTCAAGTTTTGCGAAAAGTATATTCCTATCTATTGAATCAAAGGCCTTGGCTAAATCAAGAGAAGAAGTTAAAACTTGTTTATTACTAGATTGTGTGGTAACATACTTGTTAATTTCAAAAGAGAACATCGGATGTGTTTTTAGAGGTTCTAAAGCCATACTGGTTGTTAGAAAATGATATTGTTGTTGTCTAAGTAGTTATTGACTTGAATTTTCATGCATTTCTCAATTATTTTAGCTAGAGCAATCAGAAGGGAAATTGGCCGGAAACTTCTTATAGTTGATTTTGAGCCAGATTTGTATAGCCTATAGGTATAACTTTAGCCAATTTACAAGACTCCAGAAAACTGCCAGAGGAAATATTGAGATTAATTATGTGTAAAAGCGGGATGAGCAGCCCATGCACATTATCCTTAAACAGCTGAGTCGGAATTGAATCCCAACCCGGCGCAGAACGCCCCCTCATGCTGCCCACCACAGTCAGCAATTCATGCTCAGCAACAGGACAAAGCTCAAACACGGCACCGGTAGCGTAGTCGGAGTCCCTCACCTCAGATGGACCAGAGGGTTGGATCGCCGCAGCCAGACGCGCCCCCACAGAGGCAAAAAATCGATTTAAATCATTAGAAATCTCTTCCACCTTTGGGGGGAGGAGCAGGGTTGCCGTCATTGAAACCGTCAACCAGAAACTTATCTTTATGAGTGGGCTGACCAGAAATCTCATCAACAACTGACCAGAATTCTCGAGGGTCTCCTCCCGCTGTATCTATTTTATTTTTATAATAAGTGAATTTAGCTCGTTTTATAGTTGAGTGAAGGACATTTCTATACCGTATATATCTTTTTTAGAGCCAGGTTGAAGGGTTGTTTTTGTGACTGTTTTCTAAGTTTGTCTCTATTGCGGATTGAGTTAACCACATTATAAGTTATCCATGGTTTGAGCCTAGAATTTTTTGCGTTATTAGCAACTTCAACAGTTTTGTATGATATTATATTTTGTAAGGTACTGATAAAATTATTTTGAGGATGTGTTCAGATCAGTTACAGCTATTACGTGATCCCAGTTTTGATGAGATATAGAAATGTTGATATTGGACCAGTTACGTATTAACTTTACCTCCCGTTGTTCAGGTCTTTTGTTTTCTCGGGTGTGAAGGATAAATAATACATGTAGCAAAATTATCTCTGTCACTGCTGATTCTATTTACTACTGATTTTGCAAAAAAATTACTCATCCGTCTTAGAAAAAAATGGTCTAAGCAGCTATTACTGTCCACCGGTCTTGTAATGTTTTCTATGCACGGTATCAGATTTTCCTCACATAGCGAGTCCAAATAATCGTCACGTAATGGATAAGGATTAGGTTGTAGAAGATCGCAATTAATATCTACCAAATCTACATAATTTGGAATAGCGAAATTCATTATTATAGTATGCAGAGACCCTCGATGAACTGTGGAAAGCTGGAATTAGGACTACGATAAACGGCCAACAGATCGAATTTAACCCCCTCCCAATTGAAATTGAGAGATAAGCTCGTGGCCACTCCACCCAGTAACAGCTGACTGCAAGTAACTGATAGGCTACTATCAATATAGATGACAATACCATCGCTACTATTTAAGTTATTATAGGACCTATGCAAAGTGTATCCTTGAATGTTATTCAAATCGCTATCATCATTAAAGCAAGCTTCCGTAAGGATAATACAATGAAATTTAACTTGAAGGCCTTGCAAAAGAACTACGGAAGAATAAAAGTTTTTATTATAACTACGAATGTTTTGGTGGATGACCCCGTCGATTTGTCAGTATCAATGTTAGCGAAATTATTTATATCATTACAGATAACACAGTCTATTTATTAAAGGAGAATCACTCCTCAAAATCACTCCACGAAAGAAAATTTTTGCACATCTATGTGCAAAATTTGGAGATCTAAATCATTTCCGTTTTACCGGTATGCAATCCACAAGGTGACATATTTTGAACAAACGAACACACGAACAAACACAACCCTACTCTCTCTTATAGATAAACTCCTCTGGATGTTGAACGACATCCAGAGAAATTACTTATTGTAAATGTTTCTGATGTTCAATGAATACTTCTGACATGAGTTACATGACAGAGAAAAATGTTTTATTCATCACATTCAATAAATTAAATTATATATACATGTTTTTCCATTACCTGTGACATCAAAAAGTCTGAGAGCGGGCAAAAGCAGATCAGGTGCAGGTGATTTGGGCAGAGCTGTCAGCAGGTTGTTGGGCATGTAGAGGTACTCGAGTGCACGCGGCAGACCAGGCACAATGGTCTTGAGTCGGTTGTGACCGACGTCCAACTCGTAGAGGTTGGCGAGGTGGGGGAAGGTGGGCGGAGTGATGGCCTCGAGGGCGTTGTGCGACAGGTTGACGTGCTCGAGCGAGGGAGTGCCCAGGAACGAGGCTGGGTCGATCATCACCAGCGAGTTGGAGCTCATGTCAAGTCTGCGCAATGAGGGCAGGTTGGCCAGCACGCGTCGGTCCAGTCGGCGGAACTCGTTGTGAGACAAATCCAGGCCCTGCAAAACATTTAATTCAGGCTTAGAAATTCGAACATAATATTGTACAACAATTATTCTGAATCTGAAAATTTCGGATTTTTTTATCATTTCAACCCGTCACTTTTCATAATAGGATTTAATTTTAAATCATTAGCTTAAGAATTAGAAACAGTAAAAAAATCTTTACGCCTAATTGCAAACAAGTGTGTTACTTATACCAGTAGAATTCATCTCCAGCCGTATAAGAATAAGATAAGTTGATATAGCTATTCAGAATAATAATAATAATTGTTTTTGTCACAATTTTGTGTTATTTCTGCTGTCACAACTTTGTGAAATTTTTGTGTTTTTAATGAAATGAATTGAATTGAAGGTGTTTTACTAACAATTTTTATCGGTTAAGGTGTTACTATCCTTATTCTTATAAGGTGTTAAGTTCTATTAAGTACTAGTTTATTACTTTAGATTGTCAAATCCGATCAACCTTCAATCAATTACTAGTCTATACTATATTCTGTCAATGTTTGAATATTTTTCCATAAGAACTAATGATCTTTTCACGAATTCTGTTTCTCATCATACGAGAGAGATGTAACTTGTAACAGAGTTACATTGGAAAGCAGAATGTACCTTGAGCAAGGGCAGATTCCACAAGGGCATTTCCAGGTAGTTGGAGAGGAAGTTGTTGCTGAGACGAAGCTCGCGCAGGGCCGGCATGCCGGAGAAGGCCTCGCGCACCACCTGGCGCAGGTGGTTGTGGTCGAGGTGCAGGCGCTCCAGGGTGGGGTGGCCTTGGATGCTGTCGTAGTTGATGTCGCGGATCATGTTGTAGCTGAGGTCGAGCAGCTTGAGGCGCGGCAAGGCGTCCAGGATGGTCCTCAGCTGCAGCGCATGGTCCAGCCTGTTCCTCACCAGGATCAGCTCTTCCAGGTCGCTGTTGTAGGGCTGCAGGAAGAACTCGGGGTGGATGCGTCGGATGCGGTTGTCGCTGAGGTCGAGCATGCGCAGAGCGGGCAGCCGGTGGAAGGCCCCGCGCGCGATCTCTGAGATGCGGTTCTTGGAGAGGTCAATCTCCCGCACCGGCGCTATGTCCACAAACGACATTTCCACTAATCGGTCGATCAAGTTGCTGTCCAGTCTGGCAATCAGAGAAAGAAAGAGTGTAATAATACAGTCCACTATATTCCACTATACTAGTAGTTCTACTGCGAACAGTAGACCTCGCTCATGAATAGCCTACAACTTTCAAACTAATGAGAAGAGCCATTAAGAAAGTACAGTATATTGTGAAGATTTATACATGACATCTATTATTTTCGCCTTTTAAAGTGCTAAAGACATTATTTCCAGGGACACCGGACTTATAAATGTC
This sequence comes from Nilaparvata lugens, assembly GCF_014356525.2. NCBI lineage: Eukaryota > Metazoa > Arthropoda > Insecta > Hemiptera > Delphacidae > Nilaparvata > Nilaparvata lugens. Next base: position 43,889,222 of record NC_052506.1, read on the forward strand.
TCTCAAGGAGGTACATTCATATCGTCCCCATATCTACAATACCACAAATTTTCTAACAATCAATTATAAGAAATCGGTCAACTGACAGAAAAATGGAATATGCAGTAGGCAATTTAGACCATGAATCGTCTCACAGAGATAGTGAGACGGAAATGATTCTAAATAACATGAGTATGTTGGTGACAATGACAGGAGGTTGCTAATAATGTTTTTCATGAAAAGTGGATTCAATGTTATGGCGGCTTGTTATGCCTATGCAGAATGTTTATGCTCACAAGTCGGTTTCCGATCTCATACTAAAGCGAAAACAAGAGCTAACTAGTTAAGCTGTGATGTGTCCGGCCGGTTCGGTAGGTTTAGAAACTATTCATCTATGAAACACGGAAATATCTTTTTGAAAAGGGAAGAAATGGTACAATCAAGTGAGAAGTTTTCTTCAATTAATAAATACAGTATGATTTGGAGCGGCTCAGACGTTTCAAGGTTCACCGCTGACAACTCTTGTCCTCTATCGATAGCATTCCAGCGGCACAATTTATATTAAAACCGAAGGTCTTATCAAAAATCTTTACACATACGTTTCTGCGCCTTGTTTCAAAAAGAACTTGCATACCAAATTTCATCCAAATCGTTCAATAACTGCGACTGTAACTGCGGTACAAACAAACAGACAAAAGCCGATTGAGTCGAAACTAAGACCTCAGCTTCGATTCGGTCAATTAATTTTATTAATCTTACCAAATTCTTATCAAGTTTGTTATATCCAAAAATTATAATATTCAAGTCATTTGATATGGACAGTTCATCAAAATTATAATACAAAGAAAAGTAGACTATATTGTTTCTACTGTGATGTTTTGATTTCATATGTCATTGGACTAATAGACTAATGGTTACAACTACCTATCTAATAATTTGATACATTAATAAAATCGCAGTTCGCAATGGAATATGAAGTAAGAAAAATACAGTTTAATTAATTAACTGCATTTTAAATTTATTTTTATATTTAGCTATATGGTTGTCCAGTCTATATTGGGAAAAATTAATGTACTGTATCTGTTCTTGTTTGCCTTTATTAGCACTCATACACTTCTTCCAAGGTTTCACCAGAAAATACCAGTGCTGTATCATCGGCAAATGAGATTTGGCTGAAATTTTTAGCCTATATCCATTTTCAAAGCATCATCAAATTAAAAATAGTATTGTGGAACTGTGCCCTGTGGTACAAGTATTTTTCAAATTGATCAAGTATTTTGTAATATAATGGGTAATAGAATGTGGTGGGGTGATTATTTACTTGGGAAAAACATGTTTGTTGTATTTACCTGAGTACTGTGAGGTTTGGCAACTCACGCACCGACCGGCCAACGGCACCAGCATCGACGAGACGGTTGCGGGAGAAGGACAGCTCGACGAGGGCGGGCAAGCGGGTGAGGGCGCGTGGGTGGATGGCTGAGATGCCGCAGCCGGTGAAGTTGACGAGCATGAGGCGGGGCAAGTCCGTGAACACGCCGAACTCGAGGCGAGCGAGCAGCGGAGATGAGACCACGTGCAGTTGCTCCAGGGCGGGCAGTCGCTGCAAGCGCCCCGCCGTCAGCTCGGTCAGCAGTGGCAGTTGCGTGTGCAGGTAGCGCAGTGCTGCCAGGTTGGTGAGTGTGGGCAGTCGCGTGATCTTGCCCGCGAATATCGTTATCGCCTCCAGCTTCGACAGTGTCTCCAGACTGTCGTCGGGCAGACTTCGCAGCTCAGGCTCCACTATGAATACCTGCATCCAATATTCATTCATTTATACATATTAAGTCTGTGAGAGTTCTAATATCACATCTAATGATCACATACTCTGTCACATCCATGGTTTTTCATGTAATATAGGCAGGTAGAGGCTATAAATGTAACGAGTGAAGGGTGAGGACTGGTAAGAAAGAGTAGTGGAAAAAGGAAAAATGCGGAAGGAAGAGAAGACAAGGAAAAACTTGTGAGTCCATTTTTATAACTCAACGATTCTAGATAATAAAATGTCATGGTATTCGTTAGTTTCAGAAATCTTGAGCCACGTCAATATGAAAGGAAAAGTTACTGTAGGTCCAATTTTGATATCCAGTTCAATTTTTCTATTTTAAATAATCCGAAATAAGGATTATCAGCTGATTATTTAGTTTTATTGAAAATTAACATGGGAATAAGAATAATGCAAAAATATTACACTGCTAAATATAGGCCTATTCGATGCAAGATATACACAAAATGCAAAATGAAATACAAAAAATTATATTTATCGAGATAATTTAATTATATAAAAATCTGGTGTGGTGCACTCTCACAACTTTCCTTGCCGTTATGAAAATTGATCACCTGACGCTAGTGTTCACGCGCATCTCAAGTCTACTTATAAACAAAGATCTGAGCCAGATGGTGACAGGGTCATAACGCTGGACACATACGAGGTCTGCTATCTCTTCAAAGTCAATCATTTAATAGAATCAACAGATGCCAAAAGTTTGCAATTGAATAATCACATTTTCTCAAATTTCCAGCTTATTACTTTCCTTGCCCTATTACTTTCCTTTCCTGGTAAGGAAAGTATTGCTTTCCAAAAAAATTAAGGTACCCTAATTTCAAGTTTTCTATACGTTTCAAGGCCCCCTGAGTCCAAAAACATGATTTTTGGGTGTTGGTCTGTGTGTGTGTGTATGAGTGTATGTGTGTGTATGAGTGTATGTGTGTGTATGAGTGTATGTGTGTGTATGAGTGTATGTGTGTATGTATGTCTGTGAACACAATAACTCCATTCCTAATCAACCGACTGACTTGAAATTTTAAACTTAAGGTCCTCATACCATGAGGATCCGACAATAAGAAATTCCATAAAATTCAATCCAAGATGGCGGAAAAAATGGCGGATGATTACTTAAAAACCATGTTTTTCACGGTTTTCTCGAAAACGGCTCTAACGATTTTCTTCAAATTCAAACAATGGATAGCTATTTATAAGCCCTATCAACTGACATGAGTATCATTTCTAGGAAAATTGCAGGAGCTCCGTAATATTCTTGAGAAAAATGGCGGTTAGTTACTAAAAAACCATGTTTTCAACGGTTTTCTCGAAAACGGCTCCAACGATTTTCTTCAAATTCATACCATAAATAGCTATTTATAAGCCCTATCAACTGACATGAGTCTCATTTCTGCGAAAATTTCAGGAGCTCCGTAATATTCTTGAGAAAAATTGCGGATAATTACTGAAAAACCATGATTTTCACGGTTTTCTCGAAAACGGCTCTAACGATTATCTTCAAATTCATACCATGGATAGCTATTCATAAGCCCTATCAACTGAAGTGAGTCTCATTTCTGGGAAACTAATGGGGGGCCCACCCCATCCTTGAGAAATGGACTTTGTAACCTCCTTCTGGTGCATGAGGTAGGTGGATAGAGCAGTGTTTATAAAAAGAACATATAACTCAGTCGAAATATTTCATCTGTAGAACAGCTGTTTTGACAACTTTTAAAAAGTCATCGAATTTCACAATTTTTATGCAAAGGAAAAATAACTCTGAAAACAATAAAATTATACCTATATACACATATACAGTAGTCTGATCGTAGTTTCAAAAATATGTTGCGCCAATCGTCATTATGTTATTCCCCAGTAGTCTGATCGTAGTTTCAAATATGTTGCTGCCAATCGTCATTATGTTATTCCCCTAAATTATTCTCGTTTAAGAATGAGGCTCACAGTTCAATGAGCAAGGAAAGTTGTGTGAGTGTAGCCTACCACACCAGATTTTTTAAAATTTTAGGTGGAAATGTAACTGGACATTAATTCTACAGTAGTGTATGTTATTCTGAATGCTGTAGCTTGTGCAATTTTTACATATATGAGACTTGTGGCAGTTAATAGAGCTTATCAATGACTATTTTAGATATAAATTTAATCGAAATCGTTAGAGCCGTTTTCGAGAAAATCGCGAAAAACCTGTTTTTGACAACATTTCCTCCATTTTAGCCACCATCTTGACTTGCATTTGATCGAAATTGTTCGTGTCGGATCCTTATATTGTGAGGACCTCAAGTTCTGAATTTCAAGTCTTTCTGTTAATTGGGAGATGAGATATCATGTACACAGACGCACATATACACACACACACACACACACACACACACACACACACACACACACACACACACATATATATATATATATATATATATATATATATATTTGGACCTGAGTCCAAAAAAGTGGGTTTTGGGTACTCAGGGGACCTTGAAACGTATAGAAATTTAGAAATTGGGGTACCTTAATTTTTTTTGGAAAACAATATTTTCCTTACCTATGGTTATAGGACAAGGAAAGTAAAAAATATCATTCATCCCTCTTATTAAGGAGAGGTGAATTATTCTTTGGTACTTAAGTAATTTTTGAACCGATAGGTACCACGATTGGAAAATATATTCTGTGTTAATATAGTGTGCAGTAATTACCTCTACGAGAGTTGTTTCGAGACCGGCGAGCCAGTTGGCGCTGACGCGCTGCAAGCCGTTGTCGCGAACCATGAGCCGCACGACGGGCAGTTCGGCAAACGCGCGGCCGGGCAGTGATGGCAGCAGGTTGTTCTCCACGATCAGTTCGTCGATGGGGCGCTTCACCAGGCTGGCCACTGCCTTCAGGCCTGCCAACATGCTCGCCAGATCGCTGTTGCTGCACCTGATCAACACATCATTCCCATTGATTGACATAATTCATTGACATTTTGCAATACCTTTATCAATAGAATATTGGACATTTTTTAATTGCATTAATGATTTTCAACAAAATTTTTCAATACCAATATAAAGGAATATTGGATAATGGGATGGATACCTGAAACCAGTCGTGTTATCAAAGAAAGTAGAAGGGTACTAGTGATTCTATATAATATGATAAAACAAATTTATCATGGAAATGACAAATATAATTCATTCATCTCAACTATTGAGCGGTTGCGTGACATCGACATTTTTTTTATAAGTTTCATGAATAGAAATGAAAATGAACTGAGTGTACCACTAGGTCCACCTTCCTTTCAACTTTTAGAATATAATTACCTATTCCACTGGAAAATTACACTATAATTTACTCCTTTTTATGCAATTTCTCTTTTGGAATGCACTTTTTTCTTATGATAAAAAGTTCCATCATCATCCCCTATAATATGAACTGATTAACGGTAGGCAGTCTATTTTATGAGAATAAAATCAATAAATAATCTTGAGATTATGATGAAACTCAACTTCAAATACCCTAGTGGAAGAGATCCATAGAAATCAATAGAAAAACTCTATTGATACCAATAGATGCTCATGGATATCAATACATGTTCATGGATTTAAATAGAAGTAAATACAAACAAATAGACATCGCAGTCGTAATATTACAATTTTTATCAATTAAAATTGAATCTTAATTTCAATAAACAAAATATTAAAAAAACTTGATAGCAAATATTGGTGTAATTGATATACGGACTAAACTTTTCACAGGGAATTTATCATATACTAGTGTTGAACTTTCCACTGAATCACTGTAACAAAGCTCTATTTCTGAATAAACAGATAATTCTAAACAATATAAAGGTTAATTGAATTTAAAATAACTTTGAAAATAAAGTTTTATTGAGTATAATAAATGAAATTTGTAGAGTTGTTTTCTTTATTAGTGAGGTTGGCATTGATGACGTTTTTAAGGTGTGTCTTTTAAGAAAGCAAGTCATTTTTGCTCTCAGGAAAAATGGCTGCTGGCTGAAATAGAATCGTTTTTGTCCTGTTAAAAATTGTCTGTTTATGTGAAATTTAAAATGTTTTTATTTGAGATCTTAATAATTTTATCATTTTCTAAATGTGTCTTGAATGTATCGTGTAATTTTGGAGTCTGTAGCCAAACAAATGAATTCAATATGAAGAGATAAGTATTTTAGCTTGTAAGATTCTATGTTCAAGTGTCAAATGGTTTTTTTCAGTAAATTTTATTGTAAATTGCCCAAGTATTATGAAAATTATAATTTAATTTTGCTCTAAACTGGATTTCTTATTCATAAGCATTAGATCCATTCATGATATATCAAGATATAAGCTTAATAGGAACCGATGACTTTCCTTAAGTGATAGGTGAATGCTGTCCAACCTATTAGGATAAATTGCGGTAGCATGTAAAATGGTATGCCCTGGTGTGGGACACAAATTTCAAAATAAATATGTTCCAAATGGTACACCATGAAATCCCTGGTTATAGAAATTATGTGTAGGCTGATGTCTTGATAGGTTATGAATGGTATGCTGCTGAATGGGAGGTCAGTTCTGGAGTGGTCAAGTTTTAATATATCAGTTTAGTTTAATAGGTAGTCTAGTTCAGTTTAATATATCATCAAGTTTTAATAAGATATCAGTGCATATTACAGAATGGCAAACATTAAAAATGATCTGAATCTTATAGCGTTTTAACACAAAAGTTTGAGGAGCTAAATGCTAAGTTTGACAGACAAGATGCCAGGTTTGATGAACAAAATGCTAAGATTGACAATCTGAAACAAGATCAAAATGTTAGGTTTGATGAGATGAAGCAAGAATTTGCTAGCATTAGACTAGAGCAGGTTAGTATAGACCTTCTATTAAAAGATACCGGTACTCATGAAACATTGATTGATAATCATGAAGATGAAAGCAAATTGAAGCAGGATGATAGTAGAAGTGTTAAGATACAATATCAATTATTTCAAGTTTCAGATAATGTAGGCCTAGTTACTGTCATTGAAAAAGTAAGTCCTAGTGAGATAGTAGAATTGAGTGAAGTAGTGGGTAGGGAGTTGTCTTTATTGAAAGTCAACAGTGAAGAAAGTAGTACCATATTGCCAAATTGAATGTTAGGAAAACAGCAAATAAAATGAATGTTTACATGAGACAGGTTTCTGTAGAGGTTAGGAACAATGTAAACAAAATGAATCTTGTTTTGTATCAAGTTGATGAATTCAACTTTCAACTAAAAATTGAAAAGGTGTATGCAAAGCATTATCTAGTGAACATGACTGACTTTTGTAAGCAAAATGGCTTTGTTGAAACAAATAAACCCATGAATAAAATTAAGTTCCTGAAGAAAACAAAGCACAAAGTTACCATTGATGTGAAGGTATTCCAAGGTTGTTTCAAGTTGTTTACTGATATGATGAAAGTGAATCACATGATGAAAGGGTATTCCCCGGCACTATGTTATGATTAGAAATCCTGTGTCATGCCGGGATTCAGAAAAGCAATGACCGTAAATACTAACTATTAACCTATGTATGGTAAGAGTCCATAATTGTATCTTTTTTCTTTCCTGTAGCCTATTTTCTTGGCTCTAAATCTTTTCAAATTTCAATTCTTTCCTGTCTTTGTGTAGTAAGTTAGGCTATTCAGTAAATTTCTTCTATTATGCATATCTTAACCAATCTTGTCCATAGTCATTTGAATTTGTGAATTTAAATTTGTATGCTTCTGAAAAAATATTAGAAGTTGAAATTGTAGCTTATTTTCCCAATCTTTAATTGTTGATGAAACTTAACTTTTCTAAAATCTATCCATTGTAGTGTAAATAATATTGTGTGCTTGAGATATATTTTTTCATCATGTATAACTCATATGAAGTGTATCAATTTCATGTGTATATTGTTTTAGGAAACTTATTTACCCATTATCCATCTTATTCTTCTTTGTATTGTAGTATTGTAATCCTGAAATGGTTTGTAGCTATTATACAGTCTTCAAATTCATAAATTATTTGAAAAATGAATGGTTCCATCTAGAAAATTTTGAAATGTAATCTGATGTATAAATTCTTTTGTTATAATAATAAAAACTTCAAATTATGAAAGTATTAATGAATTGTGTTGCCATAAATATGACATTTTCAAGATAAATGAAAGTCAATTTGAATAATGATGATTTTATTGAATGTGAAAGTTTTGTCGTGTTATTAATTGAAATGAGTTAAAGTTTAAATTTCCTCTAAAGTTTTTGCAATTGATGTCTTTTTCTAAATTTTAAAACTGTTTGTCTTTATAAACTTTGATATGATTAATTATCTTTTGAAATGGATGCTGGGGTGTATGACTGTATGTAGAATTTTTAGTGAGGTTTGATGATTAGTATTTTGCTGGTATAGACTATGATTGTTTTTGAGATGGAAAACCATTATTGCCTAAAGAAGGAATAACAAGGTTATGACTTAGAGAGGCAGTAATGAGATAATATTTTTTGTGTTGATTACTTGTGTTGATTGCCATAGATGCAGAATAATGATTAATTATGTTGATTGCCATGGATGCAAAATAATGATTGATAATGTTGATTGCCATTGAAGCGAAATATTATTGATGTTTTGGATGATTTCTTGTTTAATAATTAATTGGTAGTAAAGTTTTGTCATGAAATGTAGTTTGTGTTTAAGATATTGGAAAGTCGAAATAAACTATAGTATCCAACAAACGATGATTAATAATATCAAATAATTTGAATGAGAAACACCAAGATATTGTCAAAAAACCACTGATTTATTGATAATTAGAAACACTGGTTTCGGTTATTACACCATTGTCAATCTCTGATAAACTAAAACTAAATAACTCATGCTTTTACTTTCGAACTTTATGGAGCAGAAAATCAAACCGTTTGTATGTGTATACAATGAAAGCAATCGAAATCAGATCTATGATAATAAACACTTGGATAATGTCCGATAATTATAGTCAGGGAACAGAGGTTATCATTGGAATATTAACTAAAACTAAATACAAGAGCAGCAGAATTTATACTAGTGGGTGAGTACTGCTATTGGTCGAGGGCATGAACGCCTGCCATTGGCCTAGCTAGACAGTCTCCTCCCACTCACCGGTGTGACAAAATGGCGACTTAAGCAACAGAATCACCATGATAATAAAATTTACTTTCATTACAAAATAAGAACCAAGAAAACAAGTGTGAAAGATAATAAAACAAATATGTAAATGGAAAAACTATTGACTAATGTATGCTTACAATTTTATGATAAAACTAAATTTGTAGTGTTGTATTGGTTGAAATAAATCTGGTCATTTAGACTATACTGGGAGTTTTCCTTAATTACTCAAATAAATAAAATGGAAGGCGTTCATGCCCTCGACTAATAGCAGTACTCACCTACTAGTATAAATTCTGCTGCTCTTGTATTTAGCTTTAGTCTATCAGAGATTGACAATGGTGTAATAACCAAAACCGGTCTTTCTAATTATCAATAAATCAGTGTTTTTTTCCATTTACATATTTGTTTTATTATCTTTCACACTTGTTTTCTTGGTTCTTATTTTGTACTGAAAGTAAATTTTATTATCATGGCGATTCTGTTGCTTAAGCCGCCATTTTGTCACACCGTTGAGTGGGAGGAGACTGTCTAGCTAGGCCAATGTGAGACGTTCATGCCCTCGACCAATAGCAGTACTCACCTACTAGTATAGATTCTGCTGCTCTTGTATTTAGTTTTAGTTTATCAGAGATTGACAATGGTGTAATAACCGAGACCGGTCTTTCTAATTATCAATAAATCAGTGTGTTTTTTGACAATTTCTTAGTCTTTTTCATTCAATATGAATAATTACGACAATATCAACTTCTCAACTACACAAAAAGTGAATAACAAGAGTAATTAAGGAAAATTCCCAATATAGTTTAAATGACCAGATATTCATGCATTTCAACCAATACAACACTACGAATTTAGTTTTATCATAAATTTGTAAGCATACATTAGTCAATAGTTTTTCCATTTACATATTTGTTTTATTATCTTTCACACTTGTTTTCTGTGGGTGAGTGGGTGAGTACTGCTATTGGTCGAGGGCATGAACGCCTGCCATTGGCCTAGCTAGACAGTCTCCTCCCACTCACCGGTGTGACAAAATGGCGACTTAAGCAACAGAATCGCCATGATAATAAAATTTACTTTCATTACAAAATAAGAACCAAGAAAACAAGTGTGAAAGATAATAAAACAAATATGTAAATGGAAAAACTATTGACTAATGTATGCTTACAATTTTATGATAAAACTAAATTTGTAGTGTTGTATTGGTTGAAATAAATCTGGTCATTTAGACTATACTGGGAGTTTTCCTTAATTACTCAAATAAATAAAATGGAAGGCGTTCATGCCCTCGACTAATAGCAGTACTCACCTACTAGTATAAATTCTGCTGCTCTTGTATTTAGCTTTAGTCTATCAGAAATTGACAATATGGTGTAATAACCAAAACCGGTCTTTCTAATTATCAATAAATCAGTGTTTTTTTCCATTTACATATTTGTTTTATTATCTTTCACACTTGTTTTCTTGGTTCTTATTTTGTACTGAAAGTAAATTTTATTATCATGGCGATTCTGTTGCTTAAGCCGCCATTTTGTCACACCGTTGAGTGGGAGGAGACTGTCTAGCTAGGCCAATGTGAGACGTTCATGCCCTCGACCAATAGCAGTACTCACCTACTAGTATAGATTCTGCTGCTCTTGTATTTAGTTTTAGTTTATCAGAGATTGACAATGGTGTAATAACCGAAACCGGTCTTTCTAATTATCAATAAATCAGTGGTTTTTTGACAATTTCTTAGTCTTTTTCACTCAATATGAATAATTACCACAATATCAACTTCTCAACTACACAAAAAGTGAAACTAGCAAGTCAAGCTGAACAGGTGAAGTTATATTTTAAATTGAAACTCAAGTATGGAGTAGCAGAAAGGAACATTTTCTTCAATAGACAATGCTTGAACCTGAAAGTTATACCAAAGTATATGGCAATAGCAACCAACAACACTTCTACTATTGCACAGAAGAGCATAAAAACCGCCCAGAAATTTTGGATTAAGAAGGAGATCAGTCACTGGTATAAAATAAGGGATAGCTTATCTTTCTACATTTATATTCTCTACATACAACTGGCAAGCAAACTACACAAGGCTGAGTGGGATTTCCTAGACAACAAATTTAGGGAACAACATTTTAGGAGATTGAGTGAGAAACAGTCACTCAAAACAAAAAACTGCAGAAACTTCTAAAAGATCAACATCCGACACTAAATAATAGGCCTATCATTCAACATCAACACAAGTTTGCTGATAGGGTAGCTAATTTCTCACAAGTCCAATTTTCATCCTCAGAGACAGAATTACTAGGACGAGGTAACAGATACAGTATAGTCATAGCTATTTGGATAACCAACAACTTGAACGACTAGCATGCAGCATTGATAGCAATTGGGAAGCCTCAAAAAACAAAATACCAACTAACAGATGTGCTGACATAATTCTTCAAGAAAAGACAAGGGAACTTCGACCAGAGATCACAAAAACGGCAGACATCATGAAGAATTTAAAGAAGAAGATGAAAACCAATGATCTGATGATTTTGAAAGCTGACAAAAGGATGCACTACAGTAATAATGGATAAGGACAAATATCTAAGTAAGGTAAACCATTTCATTGCAGATAACAATTCTATTGAGATTAACTCCAATACCACCACCAAAATCAATACCGGTAGCTTGATTAGAAATAAGTTGACTACCACCACCAAATTATTTAATAAGAAAGAAACTAATAAGTAACTAACAGTTATGTATCCATATCCACCTAGACTTTTCGGTCAACCTAAATTACACAAAACTAATGTTCCTATAAAACCAGTGGTATCTTTTGTTACTCCCCCTGTTCTAAATTAGCTCACAAACTGAATAGCACCTTTCGGTCATTAACAGGTTTTCAACCGAAGTTTAGTATTAAAAATTCATTGGAGTTGATCAACAATATAAAGCATATTCCTGTTCTATCATCTTATAAACTTGTGTCGTTTGATGTTACTAATTTATTCATTAACATTCCGGTGGGGGAAGTCTTGAAAGAGCTGAGGAAATAATGAAAGCCTCTATAAATGATCATATACTCAGAGAAGAACTGATAAGATTGATGAAGTTATGTACTCAGCATAATTATTTCAAATTTAACAATAGATTTTTTGAAGAAAGAGAGGGGTTGGCAATGGGGTCACCCCTCTCACCACTCCTAGCTGAATTATTTATGGATAAGTTAGAAAGTAGAATCATTGAAAATAGTCATTTCAAAGATAAAATTGTTTACTGGTTTCGATATGTTGATGATATTATTTGCTTATGGAAAGGAAGTAACAGACAACTAGACAATTTTATTCCCTATCTGAATGGATTACATCAGAGTATAAAATTCACTGTAGAGGTAGAACAGGATTGTGTATTGAATTTTCTAGATTTAAGAATAGATCATAGCACTGGTTTCCACAAGTTTTCTATTTTCAGAAAACCAACCCATACTGATGTTATCATTCCTCTTCATTCTTGTCATTCTATTTCTCACAAACATGCTGCTTTCAATAGCATGGTCTATAGAGCACCAACAATACCTATGAGCCATCATGATTTTGATATTGAGATCACTAAAATTAAACAGATAGCTGTCACAAATGGGTATGAAGAAAGTATGGTGGACAGATTATTGAGTAAAATTAATAGACAAATTCCAATCAATTCTAGCTTTGTAGGCTCAAACTGTGAGGAGAAGACTTGGACAGCAATCCCATATTTAGGCCTTGTATCTGATAAGATAGGTAGGGAATTGAAGAGGAATGGATTTCATGTTGCTTTCAAGACCAAACCGATTTTTAATAGTCTATTCAGCTGGAGTAAAGACAAAATTGATATTTGGGATAAAAGCGGAGTGTACAAACTTAAATGTGATGATTGTAATGCTTGTTATGTGGGTCAGACTGGTAGAAGTTTCAAAACTAGAATTAAAGAACACATCAGAGATTGGAATAAACAAAATGGGGAATCTGACTTTGCAGAACATTTGATAACAAATAATCACAAGTTCACAGTTAAGGAGAATGTTGAGTTTCTGCATGTTAATAACAAAGGCAGATCTTTGAATATTCTAGAGAATTTAGAAATAACAAGAGTAATTAAGGAAAATTCCCAGTATAGTTCAAATGACCAGATTCGTTTCAACCAATACAACACTATGAATTTAGTTTTATCATAAAATTGTAAGCATACATTAGTCAATAGTTTTTCCATTTACATATTTGTTTTATTATCTTTCACACTTGTTTTCTTGGTTCTTATTTTGTACTGAAAGTAAATTTTATTATCATGGCGATTCTGTTGCTCAAGCCACCATTTTGTCACACCGTTGAGTGGGAGGAGACTGTCTAGCTAGGCCAATGGCAGGCATTCATGCCCTCGACCAATAGCAGTACTTAGCTACTAGTATAAATTCTGCTGCTCTTGTATTTAGTTTTAGTTTATCAGAGATTGACAATGGTGTAATAACCAAAACTGGTCTTTCTAATTATCAATAAATCAGTGGTTTTTTGACAATTTCTTAGTCTTTTTCATTCAATATGAATAATTACCACAATATCAACTTCTCAACTACACAAAAAATTTAATAATTTGCTTTTTATAAATCATTTGAACAAAATTAATATGGAAATTAATAAATTTGTCTACATAAATAACTTTGAAACCCTGAATGATAAATCATAAATGTGAAATACTATATTTGAAATGTTATATTGAATGATAATGAAATGCAGATATATTGTATTATGAAATGATTTTCGTGGAAGACCAACTGTATGAATATATTGAAGTATGTATTAAAAATGATTTTGTTGTGATGATTTGATTTTTTTGCAATTGTTAAAACTATTCCCCATCTTCAAACAATCTCTTTTATTGATATTTTTGATTTGTATTGTCATGTTTCTCTGCACAGTAGTTTAGTTTGTATCTTTGCAGCTGGAGCGCTAGTGGTCCACTGCTGACTTGATACCGTGCATTCCCATTGCACATTTTATTTATCGTTGTTCTAGTTTTTGGATATGTTCTGAAGCCTTTGTCATTTTATTATTGTATTTGTCAATTTGTTGTTTGGCTTCCAGATATTTTTTTGCATCTTTTTATAGATCATTTTTTATTGGTGATTTCTTGATCAAGGTAGCACCTGCTTGCTACATATTTCCTGTCCTTCGCTGCTCATCGCTTGGCTTCTATCAGCAACTTCGTGTGTGTCTCCATTTATTTCTACTTTATTCGTGAAAATAGCTTCACCTCGCCCTGTTTTACTTGTTTTATTTGTTGGAGACATTTTTTCGGTTCTTTGGAGCCATCAACTTCGCATAAGTAGTTCATTTACTATTTCAATTCTAATTTGTCAATGTGCTCGTGAACTCTCTTGTGTGTATAAGTTACAACTTGAACTCTCATCTTTCGTGAAAATAGTTTCACCTCGCCCTGTTTTACTTGTTTTATTTGTTGGAGACATTTTTTCGGTTCTTTGGAGCCATCAACTTTGGAATTCGGACATTCAGTTCATGTGATATTTCATTTCTAATTTGTCAACGTGTTCAGAGACTCTGTGTGTGTGTATGCATCTAACATAATATATGTAAGTTACAACTTGAACTCTCATCTCTCGTGAAAATAGTTTTCACCTCGCCCTGTTTGTTTATTTCAATTGTTGGACATTCTCGACTGGTTCTGTGGAGCTATTTTTTGTTTTTCAAGACTTGAACACTTGTTCCAATTTTACATACTATTTTATTTCCATTACGTCATTCTCAAAATGGCTGCTTGCGTGTGTCACCGCGTCTACCTACAAGTTTAAATTTGTTTCACATATTGCAGACTCTTGTTTTACATCGAGTGCTAACCTTGTTTAGTAATTCTTTATTTGAAATTTTGGGACTGAAAGTTTACCCATCATTCATTCTATTGATACTTATTGTGATATATTGCCCATATCATTGTTTAAAGTGACTCTCAATTGTAAATCGCATTTTACAAACATTGCAACTGAATATTTCCAAGACTCAGGAAATATATTCTTAGAAATATCAATTGAAAACTCTTCCTCTACAAGTGGCTGCTGTTTCATCCGCATTTCAAACAAGTTGGAATCTTGTTTCTCTTCTGATGTGTCCATTCGAGCTATTGGAAGTTCATGCTGTTTTCGAAGGCCCTAGACCAAACCGGGACCTTGACTTGGCCCTATTCGAGCTATTGGATGCTCGCGCTGTCCTTGAAGGCCCTAGACCAAACCGGGACCTTGGTTCTTGCATTTATGTTCCGCAGCTAAGTATTTTTGTATCATCTACTTTGTATTTTTATACTGCCCTAATCTATTGTTTTAATCTTTCAGGTTAGGAATTCATGGTTGTTCATATTCAACCTCACTTTATCTTTGAGTTATTTGATAAGTCAAACTGCTTTTGAGACTTGTTTGTCAGTTTTGTATGCAATTCATGAATGTTCTGTGAACATTGCAATTATCAATCCTTTTGATTCCTTTTTATTATTCTTTGATTATTGCTAAAGCTTAGTCTCTGCATTTGCAATTAGGCTATTTCAGTATAGACTACTGTTATTCATATAACCTTATGGTTAATTTCAACCTACTTGTTTTCTTTGTTAGTATCAAACCAGTTCAAATGTTGAAGCTTTGCAATTCAACATATTTACATCTCAAATTTCCTAGGTGTTATTTGTTGTTAGATATAACAATCCTATGTTTAAACTGAAGACTTCTTATTATAGACTCTGGTATTCTATAAACGTTTGTTTAGTAGCCATTACATTATTCCATTTTTTGATACCAGATAGATTATTTTCTATGTGCATTGCTATTATATTCATAACCTTTTACTATCACTCATTGATAATTAAAATCCAAATTATTACTATTTCAAATTGTTATTAATTCTTGCATTCAGATTAGGTACTATTTTTATTAACTCTGTTCTTTCTAGAAGCATTAATACTGTTTTCAAATTTACTTCATGTATTCAATCTTATGTCGTTCATGTGTTTTTTGACATTCTTTAATGCTGATTAAAGTTTTGTATTTTACTAACCTACTTTTTCATTTGGCATTTCACCTTAGCCTACATGTTAATGATTAGTTTTAATACTGAGTTACCTAAAACTGTTTTGCATTCATTCCAGTGCACAGGTTTTTGAATGCACAACGGTTCTTGCACTCATGTGGAGTTTCAGTCGCGTGTCAAATCAATCAAGACACATTTGTTTCTCTTATTTCAGAATTTGATTTATTCTCTCCTATTTATACAGTCCACTCTTTTCTAAGACTAAATTCCACAGCAATTTCGATAATGATACAGGGTGTTATGACATTTATGTAACATGTATTTGATTATGTTCTAAATTTTTAAGAATAGATTAAATTTTATTATTTGAACAGTGAATAAATGGAAATGAAATTATAAAATACTTTATTGAAATTCTTGAAATTGATGTCTCTATTAAATTTAAAGAAATTTCACAACTTATGTATTGCTGACTGTATAATAAGATGTTAACAATAAATTTCATTTTCATACTGATTACATACTTGTAAATAACGTTTATGTGCATTAGATTGTATTGGTAGCCTAATCAAAATTTTATTTTTAGTTTATAAGCATATTAAAATAACACGTACAGCATGGACGTTAACTTCAAAATAATTATCACGTGAATCTCGAAATCTACAACAAGTGAATGCCATGAAGAGTGTTAAGAACATTTGGGTGATTTTCGAACTGGTGTGACTCATTAATGGATTGCCGACGCCAATGCTACGCCAATGCCTATGCCAATGTCGATGCCAATGACTACGCCTATTGCTGACTACGCAACTCAAGCTTCTGCACTACTACATTACCTGGAGGTGATTGCCATCCATGTTCAAGTTTGCAACTTCAAACTAAAATAACAGTCACTGTATCATGAAAGAAACTGATTCAAAACAAAAAAAAAATCCTCACCTAAATTAATCCTGTATGCTGAACTCTAAACCTTGAAAGCTGAAAATATCAAAAAATCAAACCCTACCTAAGTTAATCCTTACCTAAGTTGATCCTGTATGCAGCGTCTATCTCTTTTCCAAAAAACAAGTTACATTGTCATTTCAAGCCTGAAATGTACACTGTATGTATGATACACAATTTACGTGACTTTGAGTGAGCTTGACATGCACCCATCTACTACAAGCATGAGGCAATGCTAACATATGTCACCTGTATCAAGCTTGGCATGCATCAGTCGACTAGAAGCATGAGGCTATACTAATAGATGTCTATGCGTATCCAGATCAGCTCAGCACTGGAGTCACACTTAACTGAAATTCATACTGAGTGCCTTAACGGACTGTTTTCAAAATTTGCATCGATAAAAAATCAACCATGTCAACAGTGAAAGAAATGGACTGTTTTCAAAATTTGCATCGATAAAAAATCAACTGCATCAACAATGAAAGAAATGGACATTTTTTAATTTATTGCAATTTTATGTGAAAATTAAATGTAACAATTCATCAATTCATTTAAAAAATTCTGTTCAACATACTAAATTTTTATGCAATAACATTTAAATTTTCTATCCATTAAACTTATGTAAAATTTCAATAATTATTCTTTAAATATATTACATTTTCTGTTGTGATAATTTCCTTGAATATTATAAAGCTGAATCAAAAAATAATTTTGATATTCTATACTTTCAAATATAGTTTGGAAATATATAATGTAATGGGCTTCCTGGGTGGTTACCTCTTGTAATGATCTCCACGTTGTTTTAGGTTCACCTCCGCCCGGGAGCAGGAAGGCCAATACAAAGAAAGAGTGGAATGAGTCCGGAGTAATCGGTCTGGGAGGTAGTTATTCTCTCCTTTCAACTCGATTACACCGTCTTCATAGAACTCAAAAAATATATAAAGATAATATCCAATCACAAATGATGGAATGTGGTGTAACGTGGCGTATGCGAATATATCAATAAGCTCAACACTTCCGGCTGACTCCCACAGCCAAGAATATAGTTCAGGGAGGCCTTTGCTCGTCTTATAACTATACCTTGTGAGTTTGCCAAACACGGGATAAAATGAATTGCTATAAGTTGATAATAAACTGCAAATATAATGCACACAAAAAATCCACACTTTATACAAAAAATCACAGTCTAATGTGTACAACACATTCAACACTGTGATGATAATTTGGAAGGTTACTATATTTAAAGTTTTTAGCAGAATATTTGAACAAAGTCCAGATATTGAATTGGAGAGATTTGATAATATTTGAAAAATAAGTTAATTACTAGCCTTGAGCGACTGAGATTCAGGGGGCTGGCGTGGAAAGCAAGGAATGAGATTACAATTATACAAATTTCATGTATTGTCGGAAACTCTCAGTTTCAAATAATTCGTCATTAGCGCTTTGTTATATTTTATCGATGCACTGCACTGTGCATTGGGCCCAATACAAAATGATGAAATGAAATTACTCACTCGATGTCTTTGGATGAAAATTGACTGGACCTCAGATATGGATCGCTCACGTTGTGGCACAGGCAGGGTGTCGGGGGCTAAGTTCGGTGACGTCTTAATTTTTTTATAATATTTCACTTCACTCCGTAATTAATCAAAAATATATAAGAGACGGTATTTGGTGCTGATTTACAGTTATTTTTGGACATTTACTCTAACATTTAAAACAATTAAACAGGGAACATTCAACCATGGTTGTTTACCGCTAGATGATCATCTGGGAAGTGGTTATTCTTGAAAATACTCAAGTTCATACACCCTTGAATCATTATCCGGGCTTCTGATAGGTTGATTTAATTCAAAATGGCTTTCGTCACAATGACGTTTGCAAATAAAGAAAGTAGTTCCCAGATGTAGTGATTCAAAAACAGTAATTTACATAAATTTGAAACAGGGATATTTTTTAATACAAACAAAAGTCGAACCTCTTATCACTAAAACATACCGTATGAAGCTAGCTTCTCCCTTATCAGACATCACATTCACGTGGTGATTACAAGAATCACTGACCTATGATAACATTGGCACAAGCCATGTGATACAGTGATGTGAAGTGCAAGGAAATAAAAAATAATTGCAATAAATAAATTTTAATTCTACGGTAGAAAATAAAGCAATAGCAAGGGAGGCTAATTTTGATAATAACGGTACAAACATAAGCGCTTGACAGGTGAATGTCTGCTTATAACCACAATTCAACTTCTATATACCGGTGAGTAAACACAACTTTAATTTATTCATTTTATTGCATGTTGTCTTTCAATATTTTCTAATTCAACATCTTTAAGATATTTTATAAATTCAAATATGAAAAATAAAGAACATTCTTCTCGTCTTATTGACAGGTAAATAATTTATGAGGCTGTGCCCCTTTGACATATTTTAAAAACATGTTAACTGAATGAGGTTAGTTTTCTAATAATTCCTATTCATAACAATAATTTTATATGAATAAGAGTGCACAATAAATTCATTATTATACATAAATGACATACAAGATAAGATACATAGTGAAACATTATAAACATAAGGTGAGATAATAGCAGTAGTTATATTAGCTAGGCTTGTATTGGTTTACAACAGCTTCTCATGATAGAAATATTTCTATTTCCTATAATTTGATTTTCCTATAATTTATTTGTCAATTTTAGTTCCTTAAAAAGAAGGATATTGTGACAATAACTAATGCTATTGATGAATTTTTATAATAATTTTCAATTTATTATAAGTTGACATGTAATGTTTGTGTAAAAAAATTGTTCCTGTTCTCAAATCTAATTTCAACAATTTCCATTATTTGTTACAATGTAATGTTAATTTTTTTTAAATTCTCAAACAGTAAATTTTTTTATGTCGAGAGGGGGGTATTTGTGATATTACAATTTTTATAAATTAAAATTGAATCTTCATTTTGATATTCAAAATATTAATAAAACTTGATAGCGAATATTGGTGTAATCAATATACGGACTAAACTTTTCACAGGAATTTATCATATATACTAATGTTGAACTTTCCACTGAATCACTTTAACAAAGTTCTATTTCTGAATAAACAGATAATTCTAAACAATATAAAGGTTAATTCAATTTAAAATAACTTTAAAAATAAAGTTTTATTGAGTATAATCAATGAAATTTATAGAGTTGTTTTCTTTATTAGTGAGGTTGGCATTGATGACGTTTTTAAGGTGTGTCTTTTAAGAAAGCAAGTCATTTTTGCTCTCAGGAAAAATGGCTGCTGGCTGAAATAGAATTGTTTTTGTCCTGTTAAAAATTGTCTGTTTATGTGAAATTTTCTAAATGTGTGTTGAATGTAATTTTAAAGTCTGTGTGTAATTTCTAAGAAGAATGTGTGTGTAATTTTGAAGTCTGTAGCCAAACAAATGAATTCAATATGAAGAGATTAGTATTTTAGCTTGTAAGATTCTATGTTTAAGTGTCAAATTGTTTTGTTCAGTAAATTTTGTTGTAAATTGCCTAAGTATTATGAAAATTATAATTTAATTTTGCTCTGAACTGGATTTCTTATTCATAAGCATTAGATCCATTCATGATATATCAAGATATAAGCTTATTAGGAACCGATGACTTTCCTTAAGTGATAGGTGAATGCTGTCCAACCTATTAGGATAAATTGGTAGCATGTAACGGTAAATATAGTCAATGAACGTCTATTGCTATCACTGTACGGTTAGTGATTTCAATAGGTGTTCATGGATATCAATAGAAATAATGGTGAATACAGTCAATGAAAATCTATTGGTATCACTGAACGTTTAGTGATATCAATAAATGTATATGGATATCAATAGAAGTAAATACGGTACAAACAAATAGACATCATGGTAAATACAGTCAATGAGCATCTATTGATGAAAAGGAAATATCAAAGTTCTAACAATCAATATATCAAACTAATTCTAACTTTTTTTCCGGGGTGAACTGATTTTAATGCATTAAAAAATGTAGAAATCAGGATTGTATTTCACTTTTAATTATTTAAATTACCTATGTAATTTGAATAACGCATTTTCAAACAAAGATGTAAATGATGTTTGGAAATATATAATTATTAATAATCAATAATGATTAATTATTGATCCTATTTATAATATTTTATCAACATTTTGGGTTTATCGATAGTAGGATGACGCGGTGGCACGCGGTGGCGGTGGTGGCTGTTTGGTTTAACGGTTTTTGGAATGAGTTGGTTGTTTCTTGTTTGTAATTTTTGTGATTTGATACAGTAATCAAGGTTGCCACCTTTTTTTATGAAGAATAAATTACATTGGTAATCACAGGCCTAAAAAATAAAGTACATATTGTTATATTCACCTGTTTATTCAAAAAGGCTGCATAATTCAATGTGGCATTCTTATATACTCACAAGAATACACATTATTGACTTGAATATCACTGACTACTATTAAAATCTATTATAACTATTATAGTATGTAATTATCTATTATTATTCGATTTATCCAAATAAGAACATGATAGCTCGGAAAGTTATTGATTACATACTGGTATGACGAAAATAAAAAAAAAATCATTAAATAGATAAAATTGTTTTATTTGCTACAAAGCACACGCTCATACAGAAGAATTGTATAGTATAGGCTAGTATTATAGAAAAAAACATATAATTATTTATTTTATTTAATCCAAAAAGTTTTAGAGTTGGTCTTCTACATTCAAAATGTAAGTTATATGCCTTGAAAAAATGCATAATATTGTTACTCTTCAAAAATTTAATCAACTCTAGGCTATTGCAAAATAATTCGAAGTACAAGATTATGAAAATTAATGCAAAAAAATTGTACCCCTTTGCCCAAAGCCTGATAATTATACTTCTCAAAATACAATTTTGAATAATTTATTAAAAACTCATAAAAACATAAAGTACCCTTTATTATGTAAAATATATTTAGAATATTTTAAAAGATCGACCGGTTTCAGCTTATTTTAGCCATCTTCAAGTTGTAATGAATAATTAATATAACAAAACTATTGACTTATGATTAATTACTATTGAAAAACTATGACTTAAAAACTATTACTTATGAAAAACTATTGATTTATGTACATATTAATCCTTCATATAAGCTTTATTTCTTGGTTGTATAATTTTTTCAAAGCAAGCTAAATAGTTCATTTATTTACGATACCTCTTGGTGTGAAATAATACATGGCACCTCTACGGTCACTCCTCGCTGGGTCGCTGTCCATGAGGCGGGGCTTGGGGTGGAGAGTCGTACACCAACACTTGATCTTGCTACTACTGGATTCTCAGTCAGAATGCGAACAATTTGTTGAGTCTCCTTTGAGGAAAACTTATGAAAAAAACTCTCTCCACTCCCACGAGCGTTCCTCTCCTGAAGGGAGAGAGAGAACTCACGTCCTCTCGTCCTCTCTTTACATCCATTACTTTATATCCACTACATTACACCCCCCCATGAAAAAAAATGTCAAGTACCCTAAACCAAAAGCGAATCGGGTACTAGACATTTGGTACATCAACATTTAGAGAAAAAACACTAACGAGAAAAATGAATGTACTAATAAAGGTACAAGACTAGACAGAGGGTCTAATCCAAATGTAGACAAAGGGGTTCCAAAAATGGGATGCGACCGAACCTGAAGTGACTTTACAAACCCAAATTCCAACCAACTGATGTGTAAAGTTTCGGAATTTACTAAAGTATTTCTGAATTTTGATGCGTGGAATACACAGGGTGAGGTGCCGTTTCAAAAATAATCATAATAGCAATACAATAATAATAGCAAAAATACAAAGAAACATAGTACGAAATATGTACGTGAACAAAAGGCAAATAAGCAATAAACGATTACGTTACAAAAGATAAAACGTTACGTTAAAGACATTTTTTTTTTTATGTAATAAAATCATGAATGAATAAAAACAATCAAATAAAATAGCAATGAAACAATGACAAAGAAACCAAATCTCCATAAAAAAAAAAGTTAAGTAGTGATTATGTTTACATCAATGAAAACGTTACAATTTAGAAAATTCAACAAAACAACTAAAGTCCAAAAGGCTTTCATAGTGCACAATTTACGAAAGTCTATAGAATGTCTTTTTGCACTAACACTTTTGTCATAAGTAAGATAGGCTGAAAATAACATGCAAAGAAAAATGATTAGACAAACACAATAATAAGAAAAACACCAATAATAACTGAAATATGGGTCCAATAAAATAAGTCCAATATAAGCATAATATAAAAAAAATTAATAGTTCAATATTAGCAAGCAGATGAAGAGCACACACTACACAATACACTCCAGGCTGGAACACTTAGATTGCCACCTAGCCGGCAACCTTGCCAGGCTTGGCAAAGCGGATCGCCACCTCTGGTACCGGTGCCTCGGTTGTTGTCGGTGTAGGGAGCGTCACTTCGCTCAGGGGCAGGCCATCGTCTGGGGAATCGGCACGACGTCCTCTCGCCAGCAGGTAATTGTAGAAGGAGCGTCGAGTGACACCAGTCACTACGCAAAATACTATGATGCAGGTTGCAGTCACAGCAAAGGCTACGGCCACCGACTTGGCAACGGAGCTGGACTCTTCACTGTGAAGCTCAGCTTGTAGCTTACGGCCATGACTCTCCACCTTCCTCGCCTCATGGATGAGCTGATTGATGGAAATCCCAGGGGCAGGCATAGCAAGCCGCTGCCGTAGAACATACAAACGTTCTCGATGTAGGTCGGAATGATTTTCTTTGATGAACAGTTCATGAATGAGCGATCTTTCTCCTAGATCGAATATATCTAGTATCACTGGACTGAATATGATATTAGTTCGGTTCACCGTAACTTTCGATACACCTGTTGTTGAAGGTAGTAGACTAAATTTTTCTGAGTGGACGAAACAGTTTTGTACATTGTTCATGATACCAACACCCACAAGGATTTCAGACTTCGTGTGAGGTTCATTTAACGAACATTCGCGAACAATTCTGATTGGCTTACTAACACTGTATAACCAATCATTAGTCTCTGGGATTCTGTATAGTACTGGCTCAAAATGTTCTGACACTAAATATTTTTCGCAAAATTTTTGTACCATCTGCTCGTTTCCCACAAACAGTTGGAAAACGCAGCTATTAGAGTTCAATAACACTGGTAAGTTCGGCGGGCACAATGTATATAGTTCACCGCTGCACTTGCCTACGTCACTATGTGTCATAGGAACGTGGCGCTGTCCATCGTGTGAAACTGCTAAAAAGTCTTCTTTCACTTTGATGACGAAAAATTGATTGCTTTCAGTGTCTAGAAAAGGAAGAGGTTTTACGGAATATAAGGTGAAATATCGGTTAGGAGATTTTAGAGGGATTTCTAGGAACAATCTAATTGTATTAGAGGTGGATGCAGCGTGTACTGTAATGATATGGTAGTATTCGTAAATTTGATCAATGTCAGTTGTCGTTAAAAGAGATAATCCAGTTGGCAATTTATTCACAACTTGTTGTAAAATAACTGACAAATTTTGAGGTGGTAACAATAGTGAACTGAGTTTACCAGCAGTTGTATCCTCCAGTGACTGTCTAAGTTCAAGAAGCTCTTTTTGAACTTGCAACAAAGTTATTTCCAATTCTCTCATTAAAGAATTCACAGAATGTGTTTGGCCTAATGCCTGTTCAATAATTTCTAATTCACTTCTAATAGTACGATTCATTTGACTTCCTTGCTGTAAAATTACATCTAATAAATCAAGAGTCTCATTAAGAATTATTCCATGGTTACAAACTTCCTGATCTATAGTTTTTACAACAGTTACTTGATCCTCCACAAGATGGGTTATCGTCTGAGATTGGTCCCCGAGTTGAGATATTTTATGATTGATTCTAACTAAATCGTCATCACTTAATGTTCCGAATAATACTTTCAATAAATCTCCCCCTACATTGATTAATCCGCGCTTCTTTCGTCTACGGTCAATCAATTCCGTCGAGTCTTTAGGTAACATCAATTCAAAAGACGCAATCTCACTACTGAGAAGATCAACAATACGTCGAATTCTATTAATTTCCGATGAACGAACATACATTAACATATCTTCTGTTGTAACCTCTTTTTCAACCTCTTTTTCTAACATCTGAATCGCATCTCTAGCGGATGAAATTACTGAGTGATATTCTTGTACGTGAATGTTAACAACAACGGTCCACTTATCCCCAGTGATAAGAATGTCATCTTCTTTCATGAAAACCAACCCGGTTTTTAGAAAACAATGACTTTCATTACACGGTAGGTTCGCATGTCCTCTTCCAATCATCAGAATGATGAATAAAAAGATGCCTAAAACAAAAGAGAAAGAAAGATTTCCTCACATATCTATTAACTACATAATTGATTTATAATTGAATTTCATAAATTGCTTCCTTAAATATAACATGAATATGCATGTGTATATCGGATACACATATATACATTTTCTTAAAGCCTAAGTGGATAAAAGTATTTCTAACAAGAAAAATTTCTACTGTCCTATAAATATAGTTTCCTGAATAAAACAAGAAATAAAACAATATTGTGAAACGTATGTGTTTTCCCCTTTCACATATTTCTAACTTGATAATTCTTTATTACATATTTACTACATAGTCCTTCAAATGAGTAGGCAATCGCCTTTCGCGTTGCGGACGTGATAACTCGTGCTCATTTGTGACCTCCATAAAATTTCCGGTTTCGACTTGGTTAGTGTCGTCATTTCTCACATCATTTTCAGATATCGGTTCTAGGTTACTAGGCGATGAAATCGCATTTTCAAGCTCATTGATGTCATTGTTTGAATTATCAGTATCACTTGCTGGAATATCATTCTGCCATACCCAGTGATTTCCTGTGTGGTCTACCAGCGCGTTGGCATAATCACTCTCCAATAGAGTGGAATCAGTTGGCTCTTGAGTAAGGGGTTTCCGGGAAGTGCTATTTCGATTACGATTGAAACTACGTTTCAACCGATTCGCATGAAACATGACAGCCTTGTTTCCAATTTTTATCAAATAATTATACTCATTTTTCTTTTCAATAATTTTGTAGGGTCCTACCCACTGTTTTGCGAATTTACGTTGAAGGCCCCTCCTTCGAGAGGGTTGATGTACCATTACCTTATCACCTTCTTGATACTCTATATGCTTTTTACCTACGTCATAATAGGATTTATTCTTACGACGTATCTGTTGTGTTCGTTCACTTGCAATCTTATAAGCCTCTGATAACTTTTTTTGTAGTTCTCCAACTCTATTATCAATACTAATTTCTTCAGTTACTTTTAGATTAGGTTCAAGAGATGCCTCGGAAGGTAGTCGCATCTCTCGACCATGTAACAAATAATAAGGACTATAACCCGTTACACTATGTTTTACACTGCGATAAGCCATCACTACATACGGCAAATAGGTATCCCAATCTTTACCGTTCCGCTTAACAAAATGAGATAACATGTCATTTAAAGTTCTATGCCATTTTTCAATCAATCCATTAGTTTCCGGTCGATATCCGGTTGTATTTAATTTTCTAATACCCAATAAATTACAAGTTCCTTTAAATAAGTCTGAAATAAAATTCTTTCCTAAATCAGTAAGTAGTTTTTTCGGTACTCCATGCCTGATAACAATATTGCGTATGAATTCTTTAGCTATAGTTTCTGCGGTTTGATCTTTTATCGGTATAGCTTCGCAATAACGAGTCATATAATCCATAAACGTCAGTATGTATTTATTACCGTCATCACTCACAGGATGAGGTCCTGTTATATCCAAAGATACTAATTCAAATGGTTCATGGACTGGATCAAAAATAACTAAAGGTACTTTCCTATGTCCATCTGACTTACGTTCTTGACATGATTTACAGTTTTGAATGTATTTTTGAACATCATTTTTCATACCTTTCCAAAAATATAGGGATTTTAATAAATCATACGTTTTATGTATTCCCTGATGAGCTGCAAATTTAGTATCGTGATGAAATTTAATTACTGTGTCAACTATTTCTAATGGGATTACAAGTTTTAATTGTTTACCGGTCATGTCATGATTATCTTGTTTATATAGTACGTTATCATCGTCCATCACATAGACATCCATATCGTTTCCTGCCTCAATATCTTGAAGTTTTTGTATACAAAATTCATCTTTGCGTTGAGCGATTTTCAGAAATTTCTTATCGATAATTGGTTCATCACAAACATCGATTACTTTAATAGATCGACTTAATCCATCGGCGTTTCCATGATTTTTACCTGGTTTGAAATGTATTTCAAATTCAAATTCAGATAATCTAATAGCCCATCTGGCTAGTCGTGAAGTTGGATCCTTTAAATTAAGCAGCCATTTTAAAGGAGCATGATCTGTCTTTACTATAAATTTCTGCCCAAACAAATAACACCTGAAATGTTTAGTGCTCCAAACTAATGCTAACAATTCGCGCTCCGTAGTGGAGTAATTTCTCTCGGCTTTATTCAGCGTCCTACTTGCATAGGCAACTGGACACTCGATATTGTCCCAAACTTGAGATATAACGGCCCCAATACATGATTGGGATGCATCACAACTTAATATGAATGTTTTAGTAAAGTCTGGGTACTTGAGAACTGGTGCCTCGCACAATGATTTCTTCAATGAATTAAAAGCTTGAGTTTGAGATTCTCCCCATACAAATTTCACATCTTTCTTTAGCAGTTGATTTAATGGTTGAGCTATATTTGCAAAATTTCCTATGTGTCGGCGATAATACCCTGCTAAACCCAAAAACGATTTTACGTCGGTTGTATTAACCGGCCTCTGAAAATTTTTCACACTTTTTATTTTATCAGGATCAGGTCGGATACCCTCTCCCGAAATAACATGCCCTAAATAATTTACTTGTTTTTCAGCAAATTTACATTTCCAGCCTTGTATAAAAAGATTTGCTGATTCCAATTTTTGAAAAACATTATTGAGACGTTGCGCGTGCTGTTCCATAGTTTGAGAGAATATTATAATGTCATCTAAATAAATTAAAGCTTCTTGGCCTTTTAATCCTACTAATAGATTGTCTAGAAGTCGTTGCATGGTTGCAGGAGCGTTTTTCAGACCAAACGGTAAAACGTTGAACTGATAATGCTCTCCTGTCGGTAAGCTGAATGCTGTTTTGGGTGCATCATTCTTATCCATAGGTATTTGCCAATATCCACTTGCGAGATCGATAGTTGTGAATATTTGACTACCACCCAAACTATCAAGAGTATCGTCTATCCGGGGTAGCGGATAAGCATCTCCACAGCTCACAGAATTCAAGTCACGGAAATCAACGCAAAATCGATAACTAGGCTCGTTTCCGGAACTTTTCTTCTTTACAATAACTATAGGAGCACTCCAAGGCGACTCGGAGTTTACTATTACGTTTTTCTTTAGCATATCTTTTACTTGTTCTTTAACGACAGATTTCAATTTATCCGGTATACGATAAGGAGCTTTTTTGATAGGTTGTGCATCACCAGTGTGAATCCGATGCTTAACATTCAGTTTACACCCTAATTCTTTAGTATCATTGTAGAATAAATGACTAAATTTTTCTAATACCGGTCTTATTATCTTATTTTCCTCTTCACCGAGGTGACTCAATTTTTGATTTACAATTTCTTCGATCTCACTGCTATCCATTGTAGGCATTTCACAAATATCACCAAAATCATCAGCTTCATCAATTGTCTCGTTCTTCTTATGTACAAAAATATTATTACATAGTACAGTTTCTTCATTAGGCATAATTTCAAAATCAGATTCCCATAAACCAATACAAGTATTCTTAGCAATTTTAAGTTCTTCATTAGAGAAATTCGAAATTCTTACATACACATGGGCTATTCTACTGTCACTATTATTATATACTATTGGGCTCACTGTTCGGGCAACTGCTATCCCAGTTATCCCTGTTTGTACAGGTTCGATAATTATACCTTTCAACTGATCCACTAGTTTGACAACCTCTCGTGGATTATCAGTTAACTCGGTTACCTTTTCACTAGTATTAGCCCTACTTTCAAAGTCCGCCGATTGTCGTCTGCACGGTTCTTCGAATATCGGTGCTAACGTTTTAAACTCATTTTCACAATCTGTCTCTTCTTCAACATTATCTCTAGAGACGAATACATACTTATCAGGTTCTTTCTGATAACTTCGAATTTGAGCTGCTTTTATCAAACTCATATCGCTCTGGGTAATTGAATTTATCAAACCCCTTCTACCGGTAGGTTCACCATGAGTTGGCTCCTCCAAACTCATATCTATTTGGGTTGGACTTACCTCACCCGTTTTCACCTGGGACGAACGCATCGATCCCGTTACCACCTGGGATGAACACATCGATCCCGTTACCACCTGGGATGAACACATCGATCCCGTTACCACCTGGGATGAACACATCGATCCCATTACCACCTGGCCAGGTTTTTTTCGCAAATTGGATTTTCCCCACAACTACTACATGACTACGCGGGCCTACTGAATTAGTTTCTACTAGACGGACAGCATTTACTGTTTTCTCAACCTCTTCTCCGCTTTGTTCACTTGTTACAGGCAACTGGTGATTGATCAGGTCACCGTCGTCTTGGTTTTTAACGGAAGTGTCCTTCTTCATAGAAACGATACCTAGTACTGGAACACGTCTGTTACCAGCTATAAGCATCTGCCCTGCGTCCACGTCAATAATTGCATTAAATTTTCTCAGACTGTCCCTACCAAGAATTCCATCGTATGGAATCGCCAAATTTTCAACTATATATAATGTACATTTTCTGACAACATTTTCAATATCAACATCAAATAATTTATAGCCCTCTATAACTATCTTATGCCCAGTTACGCCCTGAACGCTTAAATTCGTCCCATCAAGTACTTGTCTATTATTACTAACTTTCAAAATGGATATCGCCGCGCCCGTATCAATCAAGAATTCATATCTCTTATCTCCAATATAAGCGATAACCTTTAACTCATCATCATCGTCATTTCTCATGCAACATCTTACGTTCGGTACTAATTTAGGTCGTAATTCAGCTACTGGTTCGACCCCCGGGCGTTCGTTGTCGAACCCTTCCGAAAATCCTTCGGTTTCCGGCACGTCTTAGCTACGTGACCACGGATCCCGCAATTGTAGCATTCCACGTTGTTGTAATTTCCATTCTTAGCCCCATCATTTCTACTAGGTGAATGAGTTGCCTGGTCACGGTTTCGATTTTCGTTAGAATTATTTTTACTAGTTTTATTATCTCTCTTTTTCAGTCGACAGTCCTTTGATATGTGTCCGACTTTATGACAGTTGAAACAAGTTCTCGTTTCCTTGAACGTTTGAGGATTCCCCCTAGTATTCGCTACGAATACTCTCTTAGCGCCGTTTGTACCCTGTCCTATGATGTTAGACATGGTGACTGCTAATCGAACGGCTTGTCCCATCGACGTTGGGAACTGAAAACGTACTTGTTGACCAATTTCCCCCTCGAGACCTGCTAAATAAGCCGCCAATAGTCTACGTTCGGATTCCTCGTTCAATACTTTTTGAACTACAGCATCCTCCGTTTTTCGAATTGTTTTATCGCAAATAGCTCTCAATCTATCAGCGTACTGTTCAGGACTCTCACCTTTTCTTTGAACGGTTGTTTGCAATACGGTATAATAGTACTGATCTGGTACTTTCTCAGAGAAACGATCAACTAGGGCAACCCTAACTTCCTCATATGAAACGTTCACTTTATTTACTGTGGGACTAGTTTTGAAAAATGTTAAGGCGGATCCTTTCAGTTTTAATGAAATTACTCTCAATTTATCAGAATCAGACCAATTTCCTAAAGCCGCGACATTCTCTACTTGAGCAAGAAAATCTCCTACAGAAACTCTAGACGAAT
The DNA here is from genome assembly GCF_014356525.2 of Nilaparvata lugens. Taxonomy (NCBI): domain Eukaryota; kingdom Metazoa; phylum Arthropoda; class Insecta; order Hemiptera; family Delphacidae; genus Nilaparvata; species Nilaparvata lugens. Next base: position 43,920,094 of record NC_052506.1, read on the forward strand.
CACCGTGCCATGGCTCAATCACATTGGCCAAGGCAAAGTCTTTCACAGTCATAGGCATACTAGGTGGGTCACATTGTCTTTTTATCTGTTCTACCACGACTTTGGTTTGCTCTGCTAACGAGTTTGTTCCCTGCGACGAGTCCCCAGGATTAACCATTCTGACAATAGTTTTTTTTTCAATTTTCAATACAAGAATAAAAATTTTTTTTTTATAAGAAATATTAAACGGTATTTCAATAAGAATTTAATAAAATCAACTATATCAACAAAACCCTTACAAAATTTTATGATTTGAAACGAATTTCAATTTTAGTAACACGAACTCGCCTTGCGCTTCGTTCACTACTGTATTCAGTATAGCCGTTTATATAACCCTCGATTATCCTTTGCACAAGCGATTGGAGGATTGTCTCACACCCATCCAGCAGAGAGTCTGGATCTCCTATCGGTAAATAATACGTCGGAGTTGCTCGTCGGCTCCTATCAGACATAATTAATACTTGTGAAACGCAAAAATTTTATGACAACAGTACAATTCATTTACTTGGGGTTAATTCTACTATTAATACTGCTCATAGCTATGTATCCAGAATTATCATTAGTACTGACGGAAGTTGATGGTTTAGTACGAGGAGTAGGGACGTCATACGTCACTTCACTTGAAGTACTTGGAGCAAACAATGAATAACTACTTGAAACAGGTACAAAAGGAAGAACCTGTGTTCCTACAACGGGTGGGTGAGAAGTAGTGGTACTCCAACAGCCGTCACTATCTTTCTTTACGTTTAATTTAAGACTATCCGTGTCCTCTACTGGTACCAAAGAGGTTGCTCCAACGGATCTTACAGGACTTGGTTCGATTTCATGTTCGTAATACGCGATAATATGGGCTTTTCTCGTACCTATTTTCATGTACATTTCCCGAGTATGACTACTAGTTCGAGAAGTTTTCGACATTGATAAAGATGAAGGGTCAGTTCCAAACGGGCGATAACTATCCTCTACAACAGTATCTTCTATTTCACTACGAGCAAATTTCGATTTTTCCTTTCCCATGGACTGACTTAATTACCTTCCTTAACCAAGAAACATTGATCTCACATCAAATACGGGTTCAATTATTTCGTTATCTTCTGGACTCAAAGTACAAATATACGATACATTGGCTCCCATACCCTGACTAATGACTTTTCCTGTTGCTATCACAGTGGTGTTCGGTTCTTTAGTGAAATCGTATTTTAATGTATCAACAATTGTATCTTTTTCAGCACTAGTTAAAGTTTCAGACAAAATATGTTCTTCCCCACTAACAGTATCTCCCTGAACAACTCGATAGTAATAGATGGTTGTTTTGCATTCTTTAGCAACGATAAGAAAATTATAAGTGTTACGATTAGTCTCACTAAGCGCCCTATAAATACGGATTACATTAGAACATATCTCAGACGTCATTTTCAAATTTCTAATAATAACCTACATTGAAATTTTTTTTTTTTTTTTTTTTTACAGCGGAAGTCAAATAATCATTATAAATACAAAGTCCACAAATATAAATACAAATACAAACAAGAATACAAACAAGATTACAAGTTCAACTATACAAAAAAAATTATTCTATGAATGAGAGAATTAGAACATTGATTTCATAATTGAAATTATATTCATTTTTTTTTCAAAGTTAATCCATTTTACTTTTTAATGCAATCTTAATACTTTCTACTAACTCTGATTAATAATCAAAATTTTCTCAAATAAAGTTTTAATCAACTAAACAATTTCCAACATCCTAATCGCTGCCACCAATGTAATGGGCCCTACATGGGCCGTGTCTTCGAGAGACGCTCGGGTTACGGAATGTTGGAAAAAGGAATAAACACTTTTTTGAAAGCAAGCTAAATAGTTCATTTATTTACGATACCTCTTGGTGTGAAATAATACATGGCACCTCTACGGTCACTCCTCGCTGGGTCGCTGTCCATGAGGCGGGGCTTGGGGTGGAGAGTCGTACACAAACACTTGATCTTGCTACTACTGGATTCTCAGTCAGAATGCGAATAATTTGTTGAGTCTCCCTTGAGGAAAACTTATGAAAAAACTCTCTCCACTCCCACGAGCGTTCCTCTCCTGAAGGGAGAGAGAGAACTCACGTCCTCTCGTCCTCTCTTTACATCCATTACTTTATATCCACTACATTGGAGCTTGAATGTACTCCTGGACAAAATAAATAAATGGTACTTTATGTTTTTATAATGTGTTTTTAATAACTTTTATAAGTAGCCCATGCGAATAAAGTAATTTTGAATGAATATTCAATATACAATACATGAATATAATGAAATACAAAATGAGTTTAATAATGTAATGAATTAATGAAATCAATAATGAATTTTAAATTCAATAAAAAATTAATTAATTAGTCTTGAAAACTTATCTCTTATTGCTTTTGGCCATCATCAATAAATCATTGTTACTGGTGAAGAGTTGCAAAGCATCTTTGCAATCAACATTCAAATTGAAATAATCATTAGGTAGTTCATTCCATATGAGATTCAAAGATGCTTTGCTCCTCTCATCTCTCCACTCATCACCGAAAAATCCCTTTCCACAAATGCTGAAGTTGCAGGAATAGAGAGTAAATATGAAACCACTTTATACAAATTCTTAAACTCATCAGCAGTTCCATTCCATTTGTTACCTGCTACCTGTTACTTTCTATCAGTAAAAATGTATATTTATTTGAAATCTGACAGTCTCCGTCACTCTAATAACCTGAAATGTTTTGATTTCCTTGTAGTTTATTATATAGTACTTTATTGAGCAAAATAAAGTATTTTTTGCATACTTTATCTTGCTTACAAAGTATAAAGTATAATTCCTTCAAATAAAGTACAATACTTTATTATATAGTACAGGTGGCAACCCTAACAGTAATATAGGTAAGTCAAGTGATTTTGTTTTTATTGATATACTGTATAATGGAAGAATAAATTTATTGTAGGTCTAAATACTTAAATATATTTCAAATTATAATGTTTTCGAAAGGCCATGCATAACATAACCTCATCATGATAACACTTAATACCGTATGATTTATGGCATAACTCAATAATAATAGTAAGAAGAAAGCCTCTCAAATTTATCATTGCTGGAAATAAGATGATTATTATTCTAGGCAGACACATTCCAGGGTTATGCTGTTACATACAAATTTAAATGTGTGACAAAACTTTTTATTTAGCCCAAGTAATTGAAGTTACCACAAACTAATCTAAACTCATCTTATTATTAATGAACTTAATAGCAATAATATATCACTGTAGATAGATAGATTGGATGACTAAAAGCTAGATCAATTTTAATGGAATAGTGAGCATTATTATAAGATATCTTTATTTTAAATTTCTCAAATAATTTTGAATAGTTTTGAATTATTGAAGTAGCCTACTAGTAGATATAATTTAATTGTTTTCTATTAGAATATCAATCAATTTATTCATTTATTTATATTAACAGCTTTATATCTTATTCCAATTTAGAGAAACTATCGGTTTAGTCCTTGCATTTTGGCAATATATATTTTATATAATAAGAGAGAGAGTGAGACTGTGTGTTTGCAACATGTGTGTTTTTTAATTTTTCAGTCAAGAAATATTGTTTGGAATATGTTTAATTATAAGTAAACTTTTGTTCCATCTCTGATAGGAGCTGTGGTGATGAAATTTTCCAACACAAAAGGAAACGACATGGAAGCAGTAATGAAAGACTGGCTAAAGTCTTCAAAAACTCGGTTTACCAGCAAAAATAAATCCAAGTAAGTCTCAATTTTGATTAATTTAAAACAGAATATGAAGTCAAACAATGTTTTTCCATGGGTGATGCCCACATGAGCTCTAGACTTGTGCTAAGCATTATTACTTAGTAATTATACAGAGTGAGTCGTATGTATGGGAACCTTCCAATGAATTGACTGTTGTAGATATAATACCTACTGTAACTTTCAGGATAAGTTACTGGTCAAATACTCTAACTTTTGACGTACAACTGAATTTCAACTGAAGGGGTTGACTAGATTCAGAATGTATAATATGGTGACTTAAGGGTTGTAACTCGAATATTTTAAAGGTAAACTCCCATTGTGTGGTACATTATTTTAAAGGGCTTTTTTAAACAAGAAAGATAACTTCAATTGAAATATTCTATGATAGCCTACTTGTATCCAAAACGGCGGCTGATTGAAGTTTCAGTTTGTAAAGAAATGAGAGATTGTAAGTGTTATATTGAATGAAGATAATAAAGAAGGCTGTGGCATCAGTCAGCTAAGCCGCCAAAAAAACAGCAATGGCGCCTCGGCCTAGTCATGGACTACAACTCTGTGTTTTATTTATGTTCACCCAATATATAACAGTGGCGACAAGGATTAAAAGTTCCAGGGTGGAGATGGTGTAAGTAAATATGTAAAAATCTAAATACGGAGAGAGTGAGGAACAGATAATAAAGTGAGTAGGCTAATAAAATTGTGAAACATGATTGGAAGTGTAGGAGAGTTCGACATTGGTGTCAAAACATGGTCATCATATATTGAACGTTTTGAGTTGTTTTGTGAGTGTAATGACATTAAGAAAGATAAAAAGGTATGTACATTATTATCTGTAGTTGGAGTGAAAACGTATTCATTGTTAAGAAATTTATGTACTCCTGAAAAACCTGCAGATAAGACTTTTGCAGACATTGTCAAAATAATTGAAAGTCATTTGTATCCAAAGCCTTCGTTCATAGCTGAAAGATACAAATTTAGCAAATGAAATCAGTTAGAAAATGGAACTATTTCCGAGTACATAGCTAATTTGAAATGCTTATGAATTCACTGTGAGCTTGGGGCTTTGCTGAATGATTATTTACGGGACAGACTGGTCAGTGGTGTACGAGTGAGTCTACAAAACAAAAACTGTTAGCTGAATCATCCTTGACCTATGAAGAAGCAGTAAAGATTATATTATAAGTGGAAACTGCCGAAAAGAATGCATATATCCTGATGGTGGGCGACAATGCAGTGAGTGATGGCCAATTGCAACAAATAAAGGTGAGTTCTTCAAGTTTCCAGAATGCTAGCAATGACGGGAATTACCAGGCGGGTAGCACATGGCAGCACACACCAAATAACCAAAGATTTCAATAACGAGGAACATCTAAAGGAATCAGTATGAACAATCAACAAGTGACGTGTTTTTGCTGTGGGCGAGTTGGAAATTATGCCAAGGAGTGCCGTCTATGGGGTTGTACATGCCGAAAATGTGGAAAAAAGAATCATATTGCATTGATTTGTAGGTCCAGTGGTAAGTCCAACACATCTAACAATACAATGAAGCATAATTATGTAGGCGACAATGACAACAAAATTGTTGAAGAGATAGAGGACAATTTTGATGGAGTATTTAATTTATGTAATGTAATATTACATTTTTTCTCAATTAAAATCGAATCTTCAATTCGAGATCTATGAAACTTGATAGTAAATATCAGAGTAATTGATATGCGGACAACTTTTTAACTAAGAATTTATTGTAAATAATTGTGTTGCACATTACATGGTATCACCGAAACTGAGTTGACAGAATTAACAGATAAATAGATCATTATAAATATAGAGGATATATTTAAATTTAAAATAGACAGAGGAGCATGTGTTCCAGTGATTTCAGAAAATGATTATCATGATAAGTTAAGTCATATTTAATTGAATTCTACAAATTTAGTTTTGAGTTCTTATGTGCAGGAATGCATTAAACCAGTAGGAATGATTCAGGTTATGGTGGGATATAAAGATATAAGTAAAATGTTAGGAGGTAGACAGGTTAACCTTTAAGTGTTTTGAGTTGAATCTTTTTTTATTTTTTCTGTAATGTCATTTATTTTTATTAATATCCATTGCCTGTATTGTATTTGTATTCTTCAATTGCATAGTATTTCTATCATTTCATTGGTTAAATGGCTACATAGTTTTGTGAAACTTATTTTGTATCTTCATAATTGGTGAAGAGGTGTTATATTGAATGAAGATAATTAAGAAGGCAGTGGCATCAGGCAGCTAAGCCGCCAAAAAACAGCAATGGCGCCTCGGCCTAGTCATGGACTACAACTCTGTGTTTTATTTATGTTCACCTAATATATAACAGTAACTAAAAATTTTTTTAATGTAAACATCCATTGTGTGATACATCATAATAAAGGCCTTTTCAAAACTAGAAAGATGACATCAATAAAAATTGTCTATGATACTTTTATCCAAAATGGTGGCTGATTGAACTTTATCAATTATTTCTTTAAAAACTAAAACTTCAATCAGCCGCCATTTTGGATAAAAGTACCATAGGAAATTTTTTATTGATGTCATCTTTCTCGTTCTGAGAAGGCTTTAAAATTATGTATCACACAATGGGTATTTACATTTAAAATATTTGAGTTACAATCCTTCATTCCTTTGAAAACTAAAACTTCAATCAGCTACCATTTTGGATAAAATTATTAACATAGAACATCTTTATTGATGTCATCCTTCTTGTTTTGAGAAGGCCTTTGAAATTATGTACCACACAATGGGTGTTTACATTTGAAATATTCGAGTTACAACCCCCAAGTCTCCCCTTAAGAGGGGTTGAAATTCAGTTGTACCTATTTCAAAAGGTGGAGTATTTGACCAATAACTCAATCAATCAATCAATCATTTTTTTCTTTCCAAAACATACATGAAAATGTTCATGAAAAAGTCAACAACTAAAAACCAACTTAAAGCTAAAGAGAAATAGTGCCAGTTTAAAATCATTTTTTTACAGTAAACTTGTTTATACTGTAGTATGCTAAATCTATCAAATATGCTCTCAACAATTCCTTGAATTTTGATCTATCATGTTCATGTCTCATGCAACCTGGAAACAACCAATAAATTTTATTCCCATGTACGTTGGACTTTGTTTATATTTTTCCTTATTGTTTATCTTATTGTATACTAGCAGGTAACCTGTGCTTCGCAAGGGTCTATTTAAAAACTTGACAAACTGAAAACTTGAAGAATGAGTAATGAAATCTAGAAGAATTAAAAATAGGCCTATAAGAATCCTTGGTTAATTAAGAATTTATATGCAGCATTTCAATTAAATCAGTCTAGTAGTTCAGACGTGATGATGCATCAAACATGTTTTCCTATCCTTTACACGTGTATATGTGTTGAAGCCAGCTCTCTCCTTTATTATAGTATCGAAGATGATAGATCGATGGATGATATATCCAAGGATGATATATCCATCTATCTATCATCTTCTATACTACAATAAAGGAAATGAATGAGAATAAATTTTGAAAGGTTTGAGATATTGATGTGCGGTTTTCACCATACCTTTTCTCTGGAAATCCTGTATTGGAATATGACCACATTTCAATAAATTAAGAAAAAATAAGTTGTAATCGAAATGGCGGTTCCAAAATGGTGGAAAAATAAATTAAGTCTTACCCCTCAATAAAATACCAAATCCCATTTCACCTTCCAACTTCAGGCCCATACATATTCTCTCACCCCTCTCTAAGGGTTTAGAGAGGGTAGTGCATCAGCAGGTTAATAATTATCTTACAATGAACAACTCTCTAAGTGATTTTCAATCTGGTTTTAATTAAGGCCACAGTACCACCACTGCATTGCTTTGTGTGACTGAGGATATTCATAGAGCAATGGATGGAAGACAGGCTAAACTGAGGAATTTGGGGTTCTCCACTCATGTAGTGGATTGGTTCAGTTCCTACCTGAGTAGCAGGTGCCAATCTGTAAAGTACAATGGGTTCTCATCTGGCTATCACATTTTAGGGAGGGGCGTTCCCCAGGGGTCTGTACTTGGGCCTCTGTTGTTCAGTATATATATTAATGATGTAACCAATATCTTCAGATTCTGCAAACAGCACCTATATGCCAATGGCCTGCAATTGTACATCAACTTTGACTTGAACGACTTTACTGCTACAGTTGACAATATGAATAATGAACTTGGGAATCTTACAGACTGGACTGTGAAACATGGACTTAGAATTAAGAAAACGAATTCCAAGGCAATAATTATTGGCTACACTAAACTCATGACTCGCCGAGGTTTCAACTTTGATAATGGACCATACATCAAAATAAACGACAAAAATTTGAATTACAGTGACTTTGCTACAAATCTGGGACTGACAATAGACAAAACACTTGACTGGACGACACAAATCAACACCACCTGTAATAAGGTATTTGCAGGTATCCACTCGCTTAAGAAGGTTAGTGACTTCTTTCCACTTCATGTGAAAGTGATGCTGGTTAAGTCATTGATTTTCCCATACTTCTCCTACGGTGACATTGTGATCAATGACATGACTGTGGCCTTGTCTGAGCGACTGCAGAGGGCTCAGAACTATTGCATCCGGTTCATCTTCAATCTAAGAAGAGATGATCATATCACCCCATTTTTCCAGCAACTACATGTGCCAAAGCTCAAGCAAATGAGGGAGTATCACATTCTGATGCTGCTTCATGACCTACTGTTGCATGTAAAAACCCCAGGTTATTTAGCTCATAAATTTGTTTTTATTGGGGATCGTAGTGTGAGAGGTACCAGACAGGGCTCCCAACTATTGGTTATTCCAAACCATAGAACATCTATGTATAATAAATCATTCCATGTATCAGCTTGCCAGATCTGGAATCTGTTGCCTCCAACTGTGAAGAGTATTGGCGATCAAGCTCTGTTTGGCGTGGCAGTATTGAATTGGCTGAGATCTGGTGGCACAGATTAGGCTTGGGTCGGGTTCAGCTTTATTTTTATTGTCTATTTATATTGTATCAATCTACATAAATTTAACTCATTTTTACCTTTTATGCAACTACAGATACAAAATATTTCATCTTATATTGTTTTATGATGATTATTATACTTTGTAAAAACTTTGTTTTTAGGGTTGTTTTGTGTGCATGTGTGAGTGAATGGCAACTTGATTAGATCTTCATTTCTCCATTTCTGATAGGTTTTCCTATATGATTTATCTAGTGGAATTTTAAATATTGTTTCCAATTGTATTAATAAATTAAGTTCAAAATTATCTTTCAATATATGTAATTGTATTTTGATTAAGAGTTCTATTTACTCATGTTAATCTAATGTAATCTTATTACATAATATGTAATCTATTTTTTCTGTTTTCTTATGTGAATTTTTCTTCTATTGTAAAGGATTGTGTGGTAGAGATGACCAGGAGTCCTAACTCCGCCCTAATAAAGGCATATAAACAATCAATCAATGAATCTCTGGACAGTTCCTTGAACCATATGACTAACACCACTCTTCTAGTGATAGATTTATAGTTCTAGAACCCATAACTGGACTTAACTCGAACATAAAAAAAATACACCACTCTGACTTTCACTAGCTGAAAAATTGATAATCCATACCACGTGTATGCATTTCATTGCATCAGGAAAATGAAGTTTCAAAACTATGTTTTTTCTAAACAGATGTTTTTAAGATAATTTCTTTGATGCAGCTGATTCACATTCACCATATTATTATACAGGGTTTGTGAAAATGAAAATATTTATTAATTTTTAAAACAATACTATCATTATATTTATAATAAAAATATTATCATTATTATTGAAAATATTTATCAATTATCAAAACAATATTATTGAGGTTAAGTGGTATCAGGTAAAAAGCAATAATAGAAACAGATGTTCCTTTTTCAATTTCGACCATATGATTTGGGGATTTTATTATTTTGTTACTAGCAGGTAACCCGTGCTTTGCAAGGGTCTATTTTAAAACTTGACGTAATGACATCTAGAAGAATTGAAAACAGGCCTATAAGAATCCTCGGTTGATTAAGAATTTATAAGCAGCATTTCAAGTAAATCAGTCGAGTAATTCAGACGTGATGATGCATCAAACATAATTCTCCTATCCTCTACCCGTGTTTAAGCCAGTTCTTTCCTTTAGTATAGTATAGAAGATGATAGATGGATGGATATATCATTTTCTATACTATGATAAAGGAAATGAATGTGAATAAATTTTGAAAGGTTTGAGATATCGATGTGCGGTTTTCACCATACCTTTTCTCTGGAAATCCTGTATCGGAATCATATATCATATGACCACCTTTTAATCAAAAAAGGAAGTTGGATTCAAAATGGCGGTTCCAAAATGACGGATAAAATTTGGGTGTGACGGAAAACCTGTTTTTATCATTCGAAAAGGATCCCCAATCATACCTATGTTCTAATTTTCCTTTTAAGAGAAATGTTCTACTGCTTCCTTACAACAACTGAAAGCATGACAAATAATTGAAAACTTGATGTAATCAAATATTGAAGGATTAAGAATAGGTTTATAACCATCCTCGGTTAAGCAAGAATCTATATGCAAAATTTCAAGTTAATCAGTACAGTAGTCCAGACGTGATGATGCGTCAAACATAATTTTCCTATACTTTACACCTGTATACATGTATAATCCAGTTCTTTCCTCTATTATAGTATAGAAGATAATAGATGGATGGATGATCATATTGTTATTTTACTAAAAGATAGAATAAGTTGAATAGTTTCCCTTTCAGAGGGAGCTTTGACAACCCACAAAACTCATTTTTCATTTGAAGATATAATGAAAAGGTCCATATGACCTTATTTTTTTGCTCAGCTTGCCAAAATACCCCTCATTCCAATATTAAAATGTTCGACTGACTGTACAGTGAGTCAGTCATTCTATCAGGGCTTGAATAATTTTGAAATTTTAATTAAATAAAAATGAAAGAGAATAATTTCTTTATGTAAATATCAAAACCTTTATTCAAGACATATTAACTGCATGCATTTTCATATTGTTGATACAGCATTGATGAAACTGTAGATGATTATCTAGCATTTTGTCTCAAAAATCTGTTCTAGCTGAAATATTAATAATGCATGCCACGTGTAGGCCTGAACATTGCATCAGGAATATGAAGTTTCAAAACTATAGGCCAGTTGCACTTATAGTGCAACTTAAATATGGACATTAACGCCGATTAACAAATCAGAATTGGTTTTATATATTTTTTTAGGTTTTCTGGTTAACTAACCAAAATTTTAACGGTTTCATCACCCGGCAACACTGTAATATATCCGACAGTGATTTATTTATTAAAATTATCATTCTAATGGCAAAAAAGTGAGGTTATGTTATTGAAGCGGTGACTATTCATTATGCATGTGCCATAAAAATGTTGTCTGTCGCCAGTGTCACAGTATCTGCAAACAAACCAGATCGAAAACTAACCTCAAAAATCAGGATCTAATTTTGAATGCTAATATCAGATAGATACTTTTTTCAATCTCATTAACGGATGAAATTCATTCATATGTTTAGCTCATACTTTGAATTCTGTAGTTCTTTTACCAAAAAATAATTTTGGAAGACAGCTATCAGTAGGTACCTAATCGGCGTTAGTTGGATTTAATTCCTCGTGAATTGCCTGTTATTTTTTTTCACGTCCATTAGTTTAATTAGCATTATCGCTTGAAATTTCTTTTTTGTGCAACCAAGATGCATCGGTGCTAATCTCAATTGAAGTATAGCATTTTATTGCGATTAAACATTAACTGATTTATGTGCAACTGAGGGAAAGTTTTTTATAAACAGAAGTTTTTGAGATAATTTCTTTGATGCAGCTGTTCCACATTCACCAGATTATTATACAGAGTTTGTGGAAATGAATATATATATATATATATATATATATATATATTTAGACTGTTGTAGATATAATACTGTAACTTTCAGGATAAGTTACACTATCTATATAATTTAAGTCTTAACACTATCTATCTATAACAGTCTAAATTATCAATACAATATTATCATTATTATTAGAAATATCTATCAATTATCAAAACAATGTTATTGAGGTAAAGAGGTATCAGGTAGAAAGCAATAATAGAAACAGATGTTCCTTTTTTGATTTCGACCATATGATTTGGTGATTATTTTATGAAATCGTATGTACCATTAATGGAATTTGAACATCAATTCTGAAAAATCTAGAAGGAAAATTGAATTTTAGGATTCCAGGTGCACGAGATTGATATTTTTAGAATCTATGTGCAAAATTTGGAGATCTAAATCATTCCCGTTTTTCCGGTATGCAATCCACAAGTTGACATGTTTTGATGCGAACACACGAACAAACACAACCCCACTCTTTCTTATTATAAAGATAGTGTAACTTATCCTGAAAGTTACAGTATTATATCTACAACAGTCTCAAACTTTTTGGAGGGTTGAAGACTGTGATGTTTCGAAATAAAATTCAATTTTAATATAAATTATTTTTGTTTCTTCATTTTATTAAAGCAAAAATCTCCCTATTGGCCATCAAGACATTTATGGTTTTTTCCCAATGGGTGACAAAAAGCTAATACAAGCAAATGGCTGATACAAAGTCAAACTTCTGATTTACAAAAAAAAAGCTCACTTGAAAAAAATTGAAATTTGTCAGCTGTTAATTGATCACAAATCAAAATGAGCTTTCTTTTTGTAATATAGTGTCCAGATGTTAGATTGCATATATCACGTACTAGGAAAAGATCCATTTGTCTGAATAGGACTTTATAGTTGAATCTAATTGTTATTCAGTTTTGTGTAAAATTATTGTAAAGTTAGGGTTGAGAATTTACTTCACATTATATTGTGGTTATTCAAAAGTTTTATAAGATTTACAGTTTTTTAATGTAAAAATGGAGAATTGAATAGGTTATTTATTCATAATTATAAAGGTAATCCTTCTCCATCTTTTAACAATAAAATATTGTAAAATGTATTTAAAAAAACGTTATTTTCATGTGAATTTTTGGAAATTTTCATGTGAAAAAAATGACAAAATGTTGGACAATAAATGTAGAAAAAACGTTCTATTCACGTTCTTTTCTGAGAGTTTTTACATGCTCAGTATAACGTGAAAATGTAAAAACAAAACAAAAATTATTTTCAAGTTTCAGGTTCACGTACTTTTCACGTGAAAAGTTGGAACATTTCCACCTTTTTTCACGTGAAAAAAATGGGGTTTTCTCGACTTTTCCACCAGAATATAACGTTATAATGTAAAACTGTGAGGACATAAATTTCACGTGAAAAAACCGCTCTTGTGTTATCTTGGAATTTCCTTTTACGAGAGGGAGAGTCATGCATATTTAAATACATTTTTAGGTTTTTAAATAAATTTGATAGCAGATTAATTCAGGAAATAAAATCCTTTTTATTAAACACTTTTATTCTAGTTGCTCTGACAAACTTCTAACGTGCCATGGTTTCTCGATTATATCTCGGCTCATAGGCCACATAGAGTCTTCTGGTTTTCACTAGCTGATTGGTACTATCTGACACTACAATATTTAAGTAATATTTTGATTGAAGGATTCAAGGATTTAAGGACGAAAAACAGGTAAGAGTGTGAGTTGTTCATGATTTTGCAGTTTCGACCCTGTATATAAAAAATCCCATCAGAATTTCATAGAGCGGTGTGGCCTATGAGCAGAGAGTCTGCTTAGGACGCTGATAAGTATGGTTTCGATTTCCCCCTCATTACCTCTTTTTTTTGCAAACAATTTTAATAATAATTGTTTCCCTATCATTCATATGATTCTATCATACAGCTGTAGCAGCACAAGTAGGTAGGCTAGGGCTAAATTTATTTTTGCAATAATTGTATTTTGTTTGAATTAGTGTCGATAGCAGTATCAATATTTTTGATATACTAGTAGTTCTGTGAACAGTAGACCTCGCGCAGTTATAAACCGCAGCCTCCTCTTATACTGTCCATCAGGGTCAGTATCGGCGAGATATCGTCGTATCGGTATCGTCGGTATCGACGATACATCATTATCGTCGTGTCGGCGAGATATCGGTGTGAAAACGGCTAATGGCTGTTGGGGTTGGTGTATCAAAAATTCTAACATCAAATACAACAGCCCAAGCTCAAAGCAGAGAAAGTTCGAGAGACAATACTATGTTATTTTAGTTATTGATTGCATGCGCTATTGCACGCAATAAATAGTTCATTTATTTATTTATTCACAATGGAGACAACGGGTTCCCCAAATATGTATCCTTAACAATAAAAATTGTACAGATACAAACGTATATAATATGTTTGTTCGTAATTCAATTCAATTTATTTATTCACACACACATACACATAAGATACATCAATATGAAATAAAAATTATTACATCAATAAAAAAACATTACAGTATAACATAAATAACATAAATATGAGAACACATTACAATATTAGAAGGCAATTTATACATATTATGTGGTGAAGAAGGGTAGAGGATCAAAAGTTCTTCCACTATGGCTATCCATGTCATAGGAAGGCTTTTGATCCTTGGAATTTTTGGAAAGGATTGGGAAAGGGATGTGATAGAGCACAAGTAGGGGAAGTGAGCGCACTAATCAGAAAAGTTCTCTGTTAACTTATTATAGTTCTCAAAGGTAGAAGAAGTAGTTAATTTTGATCCAAGCATTGAAATCTGTTTTTACTTTTTTTGTTATCTTGGCACAGCTAATAATTTGTTCAGGAATTTTATTTATAATTTTAGTGCTTAAATATATGAGTTGTCTTCTAATATTTTCAATGTTAGTATGATAGATTAGGCACTTATTTGAGGTGGGTCTTAAATTGTATTGATTATTGATAGTATTATTAGTGCAAACGAAATTATTTTTATATTTAAATATATACTTCACTACATTCATAACATACAACTGTCTAACTGTCAACACGTTAAACTCTTCAAAAGTCAGGTTGGTTGGGAAAAGTCTAGGCTTATTTAAGATTGTTTTAATGATTGATTTTTGAATTATGAAAAGCTCTTCCAAGTGGGAATTATAACAGCCCCCCCTACTGAAATACCATACTGAATTATGGACTGTACCAGTGCAAAGTATACCATTTTAAGATGACTTGAGTTTAGAATTTTTTTTGCTTTGTAGAATTTATAAGAAAGATATCTGATTCTTTTGCATAAAAATTTGATATGGATGTCCCACTTCAAATATTCATCTATTATGACGCCTAGATATTTTGTGCTTGTTACTCTTTTTATTATGAGACAAGTGCAGTTATTGAAGTTCATGTTGCAGTTTGAATGTAGTCTCAGATTCATATTTTCGTCGGGTTTACCAGTTGTATTGAGTGCAAAGGTGATGTAATTGGTTTTATCAATGTTCAAGCTCAAAGTGTTTTTGTCTAACCATTTTTTAATGAGAAAACAATTCTGTTCTGCAATTTCATGAGCATCGATCCACGATTTTCCATAGAAAACAGCTGCGAATGATATAGTTGTAGAGTTTTTTAGTTTCAGGCTCAGTAAATCATTCACATAAATAATAAAAAGGATTGGTGAAAGTACAGTTCCCTGAGGCAACCCGTAAGAGGTCATTTTAGAGGTATCAGTACATCCATTTATTGTTGAAGACTGTGTTCTATCTCTCAAATAGCTTTTAATTAATTCTAGAAAAATTCCCCTGAAGCCATATTTCTCGAGTTTATTGTAAAGGGAGTAATGTGGAATAGTATGAAGGAAGCTCCTTTTTCCTTTTATATTATCCTTGAAATGCAAAATTTCCAAAAAACCTTGTATATACGTCGACGCGCAATTTAAAAAGGAAAATACCTGTCAAATTTCATGAAAATCTATTACCGCGTTTCGCCGTAAATACGCAACATATAAACATATAAACATTTAAACATTCAAACATTCAAACATTAAGAGAAATGCCAAACCGTCGACTTAAAATCTTAAGTTAAATATCTATAGTAATAGTATTACAACCCTATTGTTACAGAATATAGCTGACTATGCATTGTCTTCTTTATGTCTCAATTAATTATTTTCAGTTAGTTCTACTCAAACTCTTGACGAGAGCACTCGGCTCCCGAAATTCTTTATTCGGTATTTGCTGTAGTTGTAGTGTTAATAAAGTTTCAATTTTTAAAAACTCAGTCGTGTCGTCCATTCACTTAACTGGCGCCCGAACTTACGTCGCGGAAAGTTTTATCGTTGTATCCATCCACGTTCATTAAACTCGGATACAAGACCTTTTATCTTGTGCAACGAAAAAACTTTGAGTTTCACCTCTTCATCCGTGAACCAACCCATATATTTTTCTCCAACGAGAAACTCGTAGTGAAAGTGACTCGACTTCAAAATTTCAAAATCTACCACTCAACTACAAAATTATTCTCCAACGAGAAAACAAAGTCAAGTGTTATCAGAGTAAACTCAAACTTTCAAAAATTTCTTCAACAAGAACTTAACTTTCACCAGTGTTAATAAGTGTAAATCAAACCAAACTACAAAAACGAAAACGACTTCAAGTACTTCTCAATGGAAAACCACCATCAAGCTGCTATCACCATCACGCTGTAACCGTATCCAGCCTAGCAGTTAGTTCAACCCCACGCGCTGGCCACCGCAGGAGACGAGAGGACTCTACAGAGGGACCGAGATCTCGCCACCTTCAGGAGGATTCCTGCTGTCCTTATATCATCCGAAGGAGAAGACGACACCGACGCCGACGCCGACGCTGACGACAACCGGAACATCGCCCACCAACCTCAATCGACTGTGAGTAATTTCGTTATATCTCTTCCTCAACCACACCCTACAATGCCTAATATCTCGAAACAAATTCCTCATGACATTCTTAAATTCATACCCCACTATGATGGTACTTGCTATAAGCTACCACATTTTATTAGTACTTGTAATGAACTACTAGTGTCCTATTGTAGTGCAAACATTGACGAAAAAACAGAAAATCACTGGCTCCTTTTCAGGGCAGCCGTAAGCCGTCTTTCAGGACCCGCAGAATCAGTTGTTTTTAATAACAATTGTACAACTGTAACAGAGCTGATAGCCGCTCTAAAAACAAACTTCGCTGACAACAGGTCCGTTCCAGACCTAATTGCGGAAATTACTTTCATGAAATCCTATTCAAATGAACACCCGATCGAATTCATTAATCGCCTCGATGAAAAACGCACAACTGTGTTGACTAAATATAAACTAGATGGTATCCAAGGTGAACTTTTGACAAATCTAATGCAGCAGTTGAACGCAACTCTCACTCGTACATTGATTCACGGAGTTCATCCAACTTTGGGCTCTCATTTGCAAATCCTGCAAATTCACGATCTTGACGATGCTAGACATAAGATTATTAATGACTGTAGTATTGTTCTAAGGAGCTTGAACTTCAAATCAACTATCAGTACTATCAATAAAATTGATTCAAGAGCTTTTAATCAAACGCCAATGCGATCAAACACATTCACTCATGCTTATCAAGCAAGCAACAGAGCTTTTTCTAACAACTTCTCGCAACCTCGAGTACCGAATTTCTTCCAACAGAATAATGGATCACAGCAAACATTTCCCCAGAACAGAAACTTTCAACAAAATTTTCCTCAAAATCAATTTGCTCAATTCCCTCACCAACCGAGGCCTGTGCAAAACAATCCTCAATTCAGACAACCACATAATAGTAAGTGGGATTCACAAAACACTGTCAGCATGCGCACAGTTCAAACTAATCCTTCTAATCGTTTCAAACTGAACTCAAAATCTCCGTTTGAAGTGCATCATTTGCAAGATGACTTGACAGATAACTCATCTAATCTTTTCGGAAACGGAATCCAAAACATGCACGATGACTTGACAGACAACTCATCTCATCCTTTCGGAAACGAAATCCAAAGCATGCAAAACCAGCTAACTTCACTTACTGAAGCATTCAACAACATGCAGGCTCATTTTTTAGGGGTAGGCCCAACACACTCAGCGGAAACACCCCCAAAAAATTTGAATTGAATATCATAAATAAGTCGCTCCCATATTTTGTCGACCACGCTAACCGTAAATGGATGGTTGACACTGGGTCGTCAAAGAACTATGTGAACCCCTCTATCATACCACCCAATGTGACCAGATATAAAGAAAAGTTCGTAGTAAAAACACCAGCCGGTGAAAGTGGTGGAAATGAATACATCTATATGAACTCAAATACTGTGTTTCCAGGAAGTTCACAAATCAAAATGTACGTGTATGACTTTTCGACAAGATATGATATCCTATTAGGTCACGAAACTTTGAAAGAACTCAAAGCCAATGTAAATTATACAAACAACACGTTAGATTATCGTACTATTTCGAAACCGTTGTTATCAGTGATTAACTCTCATGAACAAATTCAATTGAAACCAGGATTTAATGTTGTTACTGTACCAGTTAGGTCGATTCCTAATCTCAAGACAGGACTACTTAAAGCTGTTTCTCATGAAAGTTATTACGTTGAAGAAAGTATTGTTAGTATAGAAGAAAATAGATGTAAGTGCGTAGTGTATTCCAATGAGCTCATGACCATAAGCCCCGAGCCAATGGAGATAGAAGAATTAGAAACTATTTTTGACAATGATGAAATTGATAACTCAGATGTATCAAACAAATCGGATATTATAAGAGAAATTCCCAAACTTCTTCGGACGGACCATATGAATGTCGAAGAGCGGAAACATATCATAAATTTAATACGGAATTTTCCTGAAATCATCAAACGTGAACATGATGAATTGACAAGTAGTACTAATCTGTTGAAATTTAAAATCAACACTACTGACGAAATCCCTGTATATTCTAAAAATTATAGATACCCTCAAGTGTTCAGGAAGGACGTTGAATTAGAAATTGACAAACTTCTTCAGAATAAAATAATTCAACATTCCAACTCCCCATATAACAGTCCAATTTGGGTAGTGCCCAAAAAACCAGACGCCTCCGGTAAACGTAAAATACGTGTCGTTTTAGATTACAGGAAGATTAATGATAAAACGATTGAAGACAAATATCCCCTCCCAAATATTGAGGACTTATTTGGAAAAATTGGAAGGGCTACCTATTTTTCAGCGATAGATCTCGCTTCTGGATTCCATCAAATTCAAATGGAAAAGGAATCAATTCCAAAAACTGCCTTTTCGACTGAGAACGGACATTATGAATTTTTGAGAATGCCGTTTGGATTAAAGAACGCTCCAGCTACTTTCCAACGTGCAATGAACATTTTGTTTTCCAGAATGCCCAATGTGTTAGTCTACATGGACGACATAATTGTGTTTTCCGATAATCTCGAGGAACACTTGAAACATCTAAAATCAGTTTTCAAACAACTTAGAGATCATAATCTAAAAATCCAACTGGACAAAACAGAGTTTTTTAAACGAGAATTACTGTACTTAGGACATATCATATCTGAACGCGGAATTCAACCCAATCCTTCAAAGCTAGAAGCTATTAAGAACTTTCCAATCCCAAAAACTGAAAAAGAAATTAAGCAATTTCTAGGATTGACAGGCTATTATCGAAAAATGATAAAAG
Source organism: Nilaparvata lugens (assembly GCF_014356525.2). NCBI lineage: Eukaryota > Metazoa > Arthropoda > Insecta > Hemiptera > Delphacidae > Nilaparvata > Nilaparvata lugens. The sequence goes on from NC_052506.1 coordinate 43,939,580, forward strand.
ATTACGCTAAGATTGCAAAACCTCTCACACACGCCTTGAAAAAAGATGTTAAAATCAATCCAAACAATCCAGACTATCAAAAGTCATTTGAAACATTAAAACTTCTATTACAAAACGATCCAATTTTACAGCTACCTGACTTCACAAAAACATTTATTCTGACTTGTGATGCTAGCAATTATGCTATAGGTTCAGTGTTATCACAAAAATTCAATGGTAAAACCTTACCCATTGCATATGCTTCTCGTACACTTAATCGTCATGAAGAAAATCTTTCTACGATTGAGAAAGAATTATTAGCTATAGTCTGGTCATGCAAACATTTTCGACCATACCTCTATGGTAGAAAATTCATAATCGAAACCGATCACAAACCTCTTCAATGGCTCCACAGCATTAAAGAACCGAATTCAAAATTAATTCGTATGAAACTCTTTCTAGAAGAATTTGATTTTTCAATCCAGTATGTGGAAGGTAAATCAAACCAAGTAGCCGACGCTCTTTCAAGAATACGCCCACTTGACGTTAACATGATGGAAAATGATGAAGACGAACCTTTCCAAGGTTTCGAAAGTGGTTTTCGTGGTTTCAATCATGACTTTCAGGATCTCGAGAATAACAATGATCTCGATGACCCCGACGAATTTGACATGGACGAACTGCTTAGATTTAACACTAACACAGACATTCCCTCAGTAGACACCGTCACACTTGACGATTTTCTTCAACATGTAGGCAAATCTGCCGAACAAACTAACAATTCCGATCGAGATAATATTGTAAATAATGATAATGATAATGATGCTAATGAACAAGAAATTGATAATCGTAGTCTAGTTACAATACATTCACAGGAGAGTTCGAACGAACAAGTAGTTATTGCGGAAGATGACAAAATAATCAATGTTGAACAAAATCAAATCATTTTAGAACGTGGCAACAAAGAACCTGTTATCAGAAAAGTTTTTACAAAAAACAGATTGACTCTATATTTTCAAGTTCATCCACTCCTGAAGAAATAAATGATGTGTGTATACAATACTTGAAACCCAACACACTTTATGGGATACTTTGCTCCAGGACAGGTGTATTGGAAAAAGAATATGAAATGATTTTTGAAAATTTTAAGAATGTTATCATTGCTAATTTTAATTCTGTGAAACTTAGGAGATATAAGAAACTGAATTTGGATATAACTGATTCAGAGGAACAAAAAGAAGTTGTAACCAATTATCATGTAGGAAAAACGTATCACCGTGGAATTAATGAAAGCTATAACCACATTCGAAGAGAATACTATTGGCCTACCATGCTTAAAGACATTACAGAATACATAAATAAATGTTCAGTATGTGCTAAAGTTAAATATGATAGAAGACCTGTTCAAGTTGAATACAAAATTACCCCAACTCCTGACAAACCTTTCGAAAAACTGCAGATTGACACGTTTCAATACAGTAGAATAAAATTCCTCACGATAATAGATTGCTTTTCGAAAAAACTCATGGCATATCCACTAACAAGTTTGAACCAACTTGAAATACAGTCTTGTTTGAATGATTACTTTTCTCTATTTCCATGCCCTAAGACAATCCAAATGGATAATGGTCGTGAATTCGACAATGCTGGACTTCGAGATTTTTTGCGTTTATATAAGATAGAACCTTATTATATAACACCGGGACATCCAGATTCCCAGGGTTTATTGGAACGAGCACACTCGACACTCATTGAACTCCTTAATGCTATACAAATGGAAAATAAAGACAACAAACCCGAAGATAATATGAAACTTGCAATTATCGCATTCAATAACACAATAAATTCAACTTTGAAACTAACTCCTATGGAAATGACTTTTGGTGTATCGAAAAATCCATATGTTGATGAAATAACGGAAGCCCTTATTGCTGAAGAAAGAACAAACGCCTATCTAGAAAAACTGAAAACTATTCACAAACTAGTAAAAGATAAAGTAGGACAAGAAAAACAAAACAGAACTGATCGCTTAAATCAAACTAGAGAAAAAGATTTTGAAATGCCTAACGAACCCTTCATAAAGACAACGTTTAATAAAAAGGACAAACCTAAATTTTTCAAAGTGAAATACAATAAGGAAACTCAATTAGCTACTAATCCAAGAGCGATTCAGAAAAGACCCTTCAAACTTCATCCGAATCGAGTGAAGCGAGCTCGAAAGAAAAAGAAATCAACTAATTTATCTGTTTCAGGTAACAATGTTTCTTCTTGTGATGCTGTTCCTAACACCAGCAAACCCGTATAGATTGACTGATCTCAGTAAAACATCAGGCATCACTCCTATCAAAATTCAGGACTCATTCGTAATAAATGAAACCTTCACATACATGCATAATATTAATGTGAACATGTTGCGTATCGAATTAAATACAATCAAAAGAACAATATTCACTTTGCGTGAACACAATATCGATCAAGGCCGTCTAGACATCATAACAATGCATTTAAAGTACACAGAAACAAAACTAGATCACATCAATATCAGCAAAAATAGAAATAAGCGTGGACTTTTCAATGGACTTGGCTCAGCTATTTCATGGGTAACCGGTAACATGGATGCGAACGACAAAGAAAAATACGACAAAATATTATTTCAAGTTCAGTCAAATGAATACCGCTTACAGCATAATATTGAGAATCAATTTTCAGTAAACAAAAGGCTCATTGACGATTTTAATGCTGATGTGAAAAAGATTCATGGGAATAATTTGAAAATTATAAACTATTTCAAAACTCTCTCAAATGAAACTACGACTGTACAGCTGAACCAGCAATTTTCCCTTTTATTTAGCTCATTAAGTTTGCTCTTTAATAAAATAAGCGATTTAGATACTAGTTTGGAGTTTTGTAGATTGAATATTCTACATTCTAGTATATTATCCCATAAAGAAATAAATAATATTATTTCTGAATCGAATGTAAAATTGATTTCTGAAGAACCAGAAGTATTATGGCAATTAGCAAAGGTACACTGCTCAATATATAAAGAATATATATCCTACTTCATTGAATTCCCTTTAAAATCACCTACTTATGAAACCTTCTTCTTATTATCCTATCCTGTTTATCGTAATACTGAAGTTACCACCATTCATGAATATCCTTCCCTTATCCTGAGATATGACGAAATTTTATCTGGTAAATGTGAATATTTGTGTGACAACTACTACTGCAGAAATGTGACAGTGATAAAAAATAAGTGTATAAGTGAAATGTTAGAAGATAAGAAATTAGAACACTGTAAACAATTAGTAATTAATGATTCTGCTTCTTCTGTAAAATTCATACCAATTATCAATCAATATCTATTGTACAAAATTGACAAAGCTATTATTTTATCAGACAAAAAGAACACTACATTATATCCAAAATCAACTCAATTATTGTATCTTAATAAGTCAGAACAGTTATTCGAACATCCTAAAATACATGAATATTGGGAAAGTGATATAACAATCCCATCTGAAGTTCCATTTCGTAAATCGAAAACAAACTTTTCTTTTGATATTATACATGAAGCAAATATTAAGATTGAACCACTACTAGCAATAGAGGAACTTAGCATTGCAAAAGACGATACTTATTATATTTGGATTTTTATTATATGTTTTATTGTCATTCTTAGTATATTTATTGTATTTAAATTATATAACTTTATTAAATATGTAACTTCTTTACGAAATAATTGTAGAAATGTTAATGTAGCAGCAACTTCGCAAGCCCCAACATTTGTTCTTGGGCCTTGCCTCCAAACCCAAAATTCTGATCGCTGAGGACAGCTTCAGTCTAGGGGTGGAGGAGTTAAATATCTATAGTAATAGTATTACAACCCTATTGTTACAGAATATAGCTGACTATGCATTGTCTTCTTTATGTCTCAATTAATTATTTTCAGTTAGTTCTACTCAAACTCTTGACGAGAGCACTCGGCTCCCGAAATTCTTTAATTCGGTATTTGCTGTAGTTGTAGTGTTAATAAAGTTTCAATTTTTAAAAACTCAGTCGTGTCGTCCATTCACTTAACTTTAGACATCACTTCGCTCGGTCAATTAATTATATTAATCACTTACAGGGCAGTGGGATAATAATATAGCATTTATCATTGAATTCTCTAGCATTTATCATTGATTTTATAAGTGAATTTTCCATTCCCTAAGTGTTGAGTTTTGAGTTACTGTAGCTCGTTTCCATTCATTGGATTTCTACGTGAATTTAGAGTGTAACACTACACTCTCATCCTTACATGATCTCGCTGTCGAAAAAGCCATAAGCATAAATAAAAAGATAAACTTTAAATTTTACACTTTTTCACGTAGAGTGTACGTGAAAAAGTGTAAAATTTAATTTAAAAGTGTAACAATTATAATTATATACACACATACAGTCTGATCGTAGTTTCAAATATGTTACCGCCAATCGTCATTATGTTATTCCCCTGAATTATTCTCGTTCAAGAATGAGGCTTACAGTTCAATGAGCAAGGAAAGTTGTGTGAGTGTACCACACCAGATTTTTTATCAATATGTCAATAAACATCTATTCACTGATTCCGATCTACTTATATAGATTATAGATAATTAAACAGGTATAGCATAACTCCCTTGTCTGATGCTTGACGCAGCTGGGTTAGAATATTCTAATCCTTGCAAATGTTGCAACAGCTGGTTATGTATTGATATCCATGGATACCTATTCTAGTGCATTGATATCAATAGGTATTTGGGCCAATACATATCCATGGATTGATATCAATACAGCTGGTTATGTATTGATATCCATGGATATGTATTGATGTGTATTGATATCAATAGGTATTTGGGCCAATACACAGCAATACACCGCCAATACACATCAATAGGTATCCATGAATGCCTATTGCTGTGTATTGGCCCAAATACCTATTGATATCAATACATTTTTTTATTGATCTCTATTGATCTTTTCCACTAGGGTAGAGTTCGTGAAATGTTCATGAGGAGCCCTAAGAAATCACTGCATCATGGATCTCGTGAAAGTGGTCTTTCACGTTACTCTGTTGCAACGATTCTTTAATCCTACATTTTCTCAGACATATCTCGTTGAGGGGCTTATTGAAAATTCCATTCCTGATTAAAAACATTCTTCTGCAAAATGCATGCCGAGTTGAATTTAGGTAGATGGTAGTTTTTGGCTGGCCTAGTTTTATGATCATGTGCACTGAGAACGTGAGGTGTTGTAGTGAGTAAGAGTTACCAACCAAATTTGCATTTCTGAATTTCGAATGGAGCATCGACAAGGTTTGATGGAGTCAGTCGGATTGGGGCAGTCGGCAGCCGCATTCACCAGCAGCAGCTGCAGGAGTAGAGCGGCTGCAGCCGCAGCCAGCACTGCTCTGGCCTGTGCACCAGAGGCCTGTGCTTTGTGGCACAGAGCATGGCATCATTCCCCTCGCTGGCTCTGCAACACACATCAACTACTTCAAAACAACAATTCTGTAGAAAATAACTGTATTATTTTACTGATGATGCCCATTGAGTCATGTAGACCTGGCAAATATAGAATCTATGGCTTGCATGGATAATTAGATACAAAATTATAAGAATAAATGCTGGAAGGTAATGAAACCCACGATTGGTGCAGCGATAGCACACTGAAGTAGTTATATATTTAGTCTTCCAGGATACGCCGGGTTAACGTCTATAATAATAATAATAATAATAATAATAATAATAATAATAATAATATAATAATAATAATAATTTTTTTTTATTCAATTTTTTCTCACATTACATAATATGATAGTTTACAATGTTCATGATAGATCATAAAATAATAACATCTTATATTTTATCACATAATTATGTCGTGAGAATCTATTTAGATCTTCATAATACAATAATAACAATAATAATGATAACTGTAAGAACTGAAAGAATTAATTTAGATTTCCTATTATTATTAAGATTTTGTGGCTACCCCATGAAGCTAATTTTAGCTTATATTGGGGTGTTGTTTTAATACATTATTTATCAGACTTGCAAGAGGTTCATAAACATAATATAATTCCTTCTTCTTCTTGTATTTATTAATAAATATTTTTTATGATGTTTACATTTATATGTTAAATTGAGTTATATGTTGATCTTCTATTCTTCTATTGATTTGTTATGAAATAGCTCTTTATTTCTCTTTTAACTTCTGCGTATGTGTTGAGGCTCTTGAGGTGATTGGGGATGCTGTTGAGGATGTTCGGTACAAAGTATTCCGGTACAGCCTTTCCCATTTCTGTATAAAAGTCTGGTGTTCTATAGTGCAAGTGTCTTGTATTGTATCTATTTTCATTGGTCTGTCTATAATTATTTTCGAAGTAGTATTTCTGTAGTATTATGAATTTGTACAAGTTTTTGAAGTTGAGTATCTGTATTGCATTTGTGTCTAGATTCTGGAAAAAATGTCTTCTTATTCTGTCAGTCAGTTGAACTACTGGATTCAAGATATAATTCGGAGCATGTCCATAAACGGTTATTCCATATCTTACTTGAGATTCCACCTATTGGTCTGTAATTTTGAATATCTTTTTTTTGTCCGTTTTTATAAATAGGTTTGAGTAGGGTTGTTTTCATTTTCATTGGGATTTTTCCTGTTTCAATTATTGTGTTGTATAGGTGAAGGAGAATTCTTTTCAGGTATTCAAAATGGTCTCTTATATGTTTTGGTTTGATATTATCAATTCCTGGAGAGGCAGTTCTATTTAATTTTTTCACTATACTTTGTAATTTATTCATCTGTTACTGATGTTTCTGTTCCAATTCCATTCAGCTTGAAACCAATCATATAATGATCTGCTATTTTCATTTTAATAATCATTGTCTCTATCTTATTTGGGTTTATTCTGGAATTGATGTGGTCTATGCATGAAGACGTTATATGATCAGCATACAGTTCTTCTCTGGTTGGCTCTTTTATTCCATTTTGCAGACCAGCTGTATACAATATATTAAGATAGCTTTCTGATTGTGGATTGATGTTTCGCTCCAAGATATCAATGTTCATATCTCCCATGATTATAAGATTCTTTTTGTTATTCACATGAACAGTTTGTAGCCAATTCTCTATTTGCTCATTGAATTGGTTAATACTTTTTGAAGGTGGCCTGTAGAATACTGCAATCAAATAATCTTTTTTGTTTATTGACAATTCAAATAGGAGTGACTCACTAGCAGGAAAATCGTAATCTATTATCTTTATATTCAATTCTTTCTTATAATATATTAGTATGCCTCCGCCAGCTCTTTCTTCTCTGCAGTAACTCAAATGATTATAATTTGGAATATCATATGACTCTATTTCGTTCTCTTTTAGATTGGTCTCAATCAAGATAAGTAATTTTATTCTATCTAATGTATTCCCCATGACTGCTAATAGTGTGTCCCAATGTTTTTTTATGCTTCTAATATTGATCATGATACATTCGAATGTGTTTTCCTCTATCATAGTATTTGTAAAGTCTTGCAAATTATTGTACGTTTTAGTTCGTATTTGTTCTATGTCAAATAACTGATCCATGATTGAAATAGTAGGATGGTGGTAATTTTAAATTTTATAATTTATTGCTTTAATAATTATTCTGGTATGTAGGGTGAATTTTGATTGATTTTGGGTTTTTGTGCGTGTTGTGAGCTCTGTTTCATCCTTTATTTTATTATTTTTTTTTATTCTGTTTGTATGTCTCAAAGAAGGTGAGAGTATGATAATTCATTTTCAAAGTTAATGGAGTACTCTCAAAATTGTCTTATCTGTGTAGGCCTGCCCGTATCGTTATTGATAAGGAAGTTTTATCTCTACTGCAAAGGGAGCACTCGTTGCTTTTCTGTTAGTTTAATTCATTTCATCTTTCTGTAAACAACGTTAATTTATCCAAAGAGTTGTGTGCCTGATATTAGAATATATTGCTATTGATTTGAATACCTATTTTTTTTGTTGCTCATGTTATTTATAATTTAATAGTGAAGTGATAAAATTTTGATTGAAATTAAAGTTCATGTGTTTAGTTTATCTTAAAAGTTCAATCTGTCAAATATTATGGTTGCCTGTCTGTCCATTCTCTGATTTTTTTTTAATTTTGGGTATTCAGTCAGTCTACAAAACAGTTCACACAACTTATAATAATAATAATAATAATAATAATAATAATAATAATAATAATAATAATAATAATAATAATAATAATAATAATAATAATAATAATAATAATAATACTAATAATAATAATAATAATATAATAATAATAATATAATAATAATAATAGGTTTCATTTCGACTAAAAAACAACAAAATTTACAGACTTTTTTAACGGTATACAATACAAAATAGCATACATATTGCGCATACAGTACAAAGTGAAGATAAAATAAAATAAACAATACTTATGAAAACTTTGTAAACAAATAAATTCGAATATCAAACTTTTAACAATATTGTAAGGCAATAATAAATATAATTTAGAATTGAAATTAGTTGCACTGTGCAGCAAAAGTACACCATAATTAACCAATATAAAATGAAAATACTGTATGAAAATGACATTATTAACAAGGCCACGTCCGCATTATTAGAGCATCATCAAATATATAGAAATAAAGTTCTTCAAAGTAAGCATAAAAGTGATAAAACAAATAATAAAAAATGGATAAAAACAACATTTTACAATCTAAAATCCGGTTTAGCACTAACAGAATGACAAAAATCTATCTTTAATAAGAAAAACTAAATCACTGATATAGTGAAGTAGTTGGGTCGAAAATCCAATAGTTTTGATAATATGGCATATGTATTGTTTATTGTTTTTGAAGGGACGGATTCAAGGATCCAAAGGTTCAAAGAACCCCACACATCAACCGAAGCTTATTGTGTTCCCAAGTAGTATGTTAGTTAGGCAAACCAATACCTATGTCCTTTACAAGAACCAGGAGTTTTTCCCTATACTAGCATTCCATTCATCACCTGGTTGCAATCCTTGTCGCAATCCAGTATGATATTCTTGGCAGTCTCTTCAGACTGATTAGTCCTCGTGATCTACGTGATTTCCACTCCTGGCCTTCTTTGTAGGTCCTTCCGCTGAGGAAAGGTCGGCCAACTTGCCTCTAGGGCAGCCGGCCACCCTTGACTCTTGACCCACATTTGTGCCTGGTTTTTCACCCATCACTGGTCTCTTGGGTTTTCCTTTTTGTACCTCCTGATGAGGCAGATCCCGTGGGTTTGAAGGCAAGGCAACTTCTGGAGTTGCCTTGAGGTCCATTTTAGTGGCCTCATACGACAAGCATGGATACTGTGGGTGAATTCTGGTTTTCAACACATTCTTGAGTACGATGATCGACTCAAAGCTCCCTCAACCCACGGGGGCATGACAAATAAATTGCATTTTTATATGCATGTAAAATTGACATCCAAACAACACAGAATCCAGTATATTTGCTGGACTCTGAATAATTCTGGATTCTGGCTTTGAATAATAGATTGAATTAATCACATCATTATGTTATTCAAAGTAGGATATTTTTATAATATTATCAACGTATGCTTATATTTTTGATTTTAGATATTATTTTAAAAATCTTATTAGATATATTATTCATGGAACTTGATTTTTCCAATGAAATGCATAAACTAATTAGCAATATTCTTTTATATTGTAATTGTTATATTTTACTCTTTCAAATATTACTTCAATTGTTTTGTCAGAATCACATTACATTTATGCTGAAACTAAGTTAGGTTAATTACTCATACAGGGATGAAAACGAGAATTGCTTAACAGTAACATGATAAAGAACTTACAATCTTTCATGGCTAATGGAAAGCAGCCATTTTTCAGGTTCCCTTTTATTTGCTGTATTCTATTGCTGTTATTGTATGGATCTTTTATAGGGGTAGTTAATAGATTGGAGAATTCAGGTGTCAGGAAAATAAACGATTTTTCAAATAGAGTGCAGCAGTTTGGCCTAATACCCCAGAAAACACCCTGATCAGCCCACCTTGTACGATGAGGATCTATAATAGTACCTATTATTATAATCTATTGACACGCCATCATTTCCACTCTTATTGAATAGAAAATAGAGAGCACCCTGAATACATACAAGTGTCTTACTGGGAAGATGCCAAGTTTATAGAGAAGTGGGAATGAACTTTCAGGAGGCCCCAATCCGGCAACTAATAACCTTATAAATGATTTTTGAAGCCTGATTATTGGTGCATAGTTGTGAAGTAGGTACTGCCCCAGCAGCTCAACTCATAGTTGATTATGGCATGAGCAAAATAATAATTAACTCTTTTCGTGTGTTGATATTGCAGATATCTTTCAACTGATACATTGTCCTCAGGTAAAAATATAAAGATCTCTTTTGGTTTGAGATGTGAGTCTACCATGTTGAATTAAGGTCAAGGAGGACACCCAAATATTTAACTGTTGTCTTCACCACTAACTATTGAGCAATTGTAGCATTCACGGCTGCAGCTGCAGGCATGAAGGTGAAGAGAAACATCAAAACGCTGAGTGCCAGTGAGACTAAATAAGATGTAATTTATTGACATTCATTGATAGCTTATTGCAGGTGAACCATAGTGACAGTTTATTAAGGACATGCTGATCTACTCAAAGTTGATCATGTGTGTTCATGTAGGCCAGTGCAGGTTATCATCTGCGAAAGCAGTTAACTGACCTCTAAATTCACCCTTGGACAAGTCATTGACATAAATGAGGAATAATAAGGGTCCAAGAAGAGAGCCTTGCAATACTCCATGATGGATAACTAACAGATCACTTGTGGCATTCTTCATATGAACTGCCTGTTTTCTACCCTGCATGAGTGTTCTCATCGAGTCAAATGCCACTCTCTTGATGCCCTCCACAACTTATAAAGCAATAGACTAAGGTTAACAGTGTCTAAAGCCTTGCTGACATCAATAAAGAGACCCAATGCCTGGCCACCATATCCCCTATTCAGACCTAAATAGACATTTTTTAGAAAGTGCTGTAAGGCAAACTCTGTATTAAGGTTCTCCCTGGGATCCAAACTGTTGCTTCTTAAAGAAGTTATTGGAATCCAGGCAATGCAATAACCTTTTCTTTAACCTGGTTTGTGAAGCAATTATTCGATCCCTCAAAGGTAGAGCCAGAATGAATAACTAGATCAAATTTTACAGAGCTCTGGCAGTACCTACATTGATTTACGGAAGTGAAGCATGGGTGTCGAGAAGGAAGCATGAATCTGTATGAGAAAGGCTATTGAATAATGAACTATATATGATACTTAAATGTTTTCAATTGGTAATGTTTTAATCATTATCTCTCAAGATGGTGACCCGGCGTATCCTGATAGACTGTATATCCCTACTTCAGTGTGCTATCGCTGCAACGATCGTGGGTTTCATTACCTTACAGTATTTATTCTCATCAAGAACTAAAGAGAAAAATCTGTACTCGTTGAAGGGAACGCGCCAACCATTCTCCCCGACAACTGTTCTCCCCGACAGCCGATCACCTTTTCAAACCAGTTTTTAGTGTATCGGTTGTCGCCGGTCAACGCCGTCAACCGTTCTCCTTTTCGAGCAGGTTTCAGTAGGGGATCGGATGTCGGGGAGAACAGTTGTCGGAAGCGCTCGAGGAGAACGGTTGTCGGGAACGCTTCCGACAGACGTTCTCCTTCTTTTCAGTAGGAGAACGGATGTCGGGGAGAATGGTTGTCGGAAGCGCTCGAGGAGATCAGTTGTCGGGAATGCTCCCGACAAACGTTCCCCTCACCACATCACATGAAATCACCATTCTGGCTGGCTCTCTCCTTGAAACTTGAAAATGAAGTCACATGAATCCTATGTATCATGCTATTAAACCAGATTACTAGATACTGTACTATACAACTAGTTCTGATACTATAAAACTAGTTCTGATATTCTGATCGTCTTTGTTAAGTTCTGATATTCTGATCATCTTTGTTAAGTCTATATTCAAATTAATATTCTTGTGCAATGTCAATGCACATTACTTCAAAAGTTCTGAAATGGTTTGGAATTAATATATATGAAATGAAATGCTCAAAATATATATTAATAGTCATCTAAAAGCATTGTGCATGACAAGGCCGCAGCATTGATATTAATTTCAACTTCATATAGCTCTATATCCATCCCTTACACCTTACAGGCTCGAAATCCTCATTAATTACTCTAGTCGTAAATCTAACAGGAAGCATCAAATTGTTTTGATTGTATCTTTTTACTGATTAAAATTATTCATTCATTCATGTGCAGGAGTTTGGGAATATAAATATTCTCTTTCTTCTAATATTTGCAGTTATATAAATCATAACATCAACAAGCTTTACTTCCAATAATCAAATTCATAGAATGTGTTAAACAGAGTCTGTGATGGTACTACTTTCGCGCCTGCTACAAGTCAATGCCCAATAGGGGATCAGATGTCGGGGAGAACAGTTGTCGGAAGCGCTCGAGGAGAACGGTTGTCGGGAACGCTTCCGACAGACGTTCTCCTTTTTTTCAGTAGGAGAACGGATGTCGGGGAGAACGGTTGTCAGAAGCGCTCGAGGAGAACGGTTGTCGGGAACGCTTCTGACAGACGTTCTCCTTCTTTTCAGTAGGAGAACGGATGTCGGGGAGAATGGTTGTCGGCATGGGCATATTTTCAGCAGGGTATTGGCTGTCGCCTACGGTCAAAATCAAGAGAAGAATGGTTGTCGGGGAGAACGGTTGTCAGCGACCCCTCGTTGGAGCATCGATTTATGTACTAGTTGAAAAAGTTCTCATAACCGCTTTTTAATCTCTTAGTTGACTTCTGAATTGAATCAAATTGTCGATTCAAATTAAAAAAATTAAAAAAATTATCCATGTCATTTACAGGAAAGCTTGAAAAATACAAGAAAACCTTGTCAAACAATGTGAGAGGATCCATGTTGAACTTCTGTGTTATATTGTGAGAATATTATTTGTGGAGATACGGAAATTAAATTTGTACTTGGCACGCGTCTACATTCTTAAATATTATCATACTACCTACTCGACATACACAGGCGTTGACTCTTCAAAAACTTTGGGTAGGCTCAATATTTTTCTGGGGGGGGTGGAACAGAAAAAGGGGACTCTGGGAGTTTTCCCACAGAGAATTTCTGAAATTTTAAAATGCTTAGAAGCATTATTAGGCTTGACTTGACTATAAAAACGAAACTTGATTTGAGATTCACGTTTGCAGAAGAGTAGGAACTAACAGAACAATCAACTATTAAAAATTACTAGGTTTAAATCTCAATTGGAAAGATTCTGATTTCTGGATTTGATGTGCCTTTATATAGTAATAGAGTGGCGCCACCATGTAATGTTCCAGATACTGAATAAGGTGTACTGCCAGTGGAGCTAAAAGAGTTTGAAAGTTCCTGATGCTATGCATGGGCAAATAGGAAATGCTGAACTCATCTCTATCTCATCTCTATCATCTTTGAATAATATAGTGATGGAGGTGGAGTGTAAGAATACTTGTAGCAAAATATATACGTCCAATAGGACCCAAGTAGGCTAGGTTACAGTAAATATATTTCTATTTTCATACGACTTTTAAATTCAAAAGGACAAACACATTCAACTGATAAAAAGCTGAGCTAATATTTTTATAACTCAATTTTGTAACTGCGAAGCGTTCTTTGGTTCTTAAAAAGGTATGTTACCGAATAATTACTCTTCTTATTGTGGGTGTATAACTATTATAACTGCAAATGCATAATAGGTAACAGTGTAGGTATGGAGAAAGCGTAGTGCTGAAGTTATCGTAATTCTCATTTGATGAATTAACGAACCAAACAGTGAGCCTAACTACTAGTCTACTATTCTGTTCTTTTTCTGCAATGTCAAGGAATCGGCTTTCTCCTGCGTATGATGTAGAGTTTTCTGTCATGTCTGTAAGCGGGAACATATTGAATGCATTATATTGATGTTTCATATTTCAGTTCTTATTGTCAACCAAACATTTATAATTGACTTGAGAAGTATAAGCAAAACATGAGAGTATACGGGGAAATGATGAAAAAAGAGACAGGAACATGCTTTAGTACCGTCAAACAAATAAGACAATCTTTTTTCCCAGATTTCTACAGCATCCACAGTGGCTCCGAGAAATGTCAGGAAGTGTTTGCTTCATAACATGATAAAATATTAATCATGATACTAAAGATAAGAAATAATTGTTTATTATCTCCTCTGTTAATTTACATAGCGGCACAGTTACACAATGAGGCCACATTTCACATAGAAATTCAGTTTTTGGGTAATATTTTTATAACTCAGTTTTGATATTAATATCATTAATAATTATTTAATATTATAATATTATTAATTAATATTAATATATTAATTATAAGTTTTATTTATAACAACTTTTAATATATGGTAGGTTCTACCATATTATGATCATATCAAAGAACCTTTTCATGATTCACTCTTCACCTCCTCAAGGAAAATATCAAGAACGACATATCCAAGTGTTTTCCGATTTTCATATGATAAAATGTCGAATTTAGATTTACAAACACCAGTCTAGTTAATTTCTTTCGACAATACTTATAATCTGTACGCATTTAATCCTTAATTGAATGTGAGATATGTCTACCATCTTACGAATTCAGCTTGATCTCCCAGCTTCATGCAGGTCTTGGGTCTTATTTATTAATTATTTTCGAGATTGAACTTGGACGAGTTCGTATGTTATTGCTTAACTTATGAACCAGCAACTGATCAGTGGTAGTTTAGTAGCCTACTAATCGGTTCAATTCAGTAAACTTCATATTTGTCATGGTAAGTAAATAATATAGAAATTGACAATAATCATAAAAAACAATGGGAATAAAACTTACATGATATACTATGCAATTGAGTAATATAAATATTAATTCTACAATACGACTAGACAACTACACCACTAGACTACAAATCTAGACTAAATAAATCTACATCTTACTAGACTACTACATGATTTTATGAATAATCTACAGTATAACCATTGAATTAGTTTAAGCGCCGAACTTAGTAGCTGTGTTTTTCGTTTCTCTCTTATCTGCTTCTTTCTTACTTCTGCTTTGAACAGGATCGGTGTTTTTCGCTTCGAAAACAGACGAAGTTTTCTATGTTAGTTATTTTTGAACATAATTATACTAACTGTAATAACTTTACTGACATTTCTTGTCATTTGACACTCCGTTTACAAGATAATTACTACTGACCCCCTGGGTTGGAGAACTCGCTCAAGAACTGTTGTATTCTAATCTTTGAAACCCGCAACTTTTAATATTATACAGAGTTGATGAATATTATGGAAACAAATATTACTCTGTCGCTTTAACAACTTTTACCCTCTATGAATCTAAATTAATTTTTCTAGTGAGAAGGTCGTCATGTGATACATGATGATTTCGATACAGAGTTCCAAGAGAAAATGAATACTCTCCAATGTTTCTTTCCATCACGAACTGCTTCTTAATGATCACCTTCAAATATTTAAAATTAATCATAAAAGAGAGAAAAGAACTGTTTACAACGGAAAACACACTTTTTCACCAAATGCCAATCCCAACACTTAGAAAACCGCGTAACTCATGACTCCTTGGAGGTACAGACTTGGAAATGGTATCAGATTTAGATTTTGATGGCAATCTCAAAAATCTGGTGTGGCGCACTCACACAACTTTCCTTGCCGTTATGAAAATTGATCACCTAAAGCTAGTGTACTCGCGCATCTCAAGTCTATTATTCAAAGATATGAGACAGCTGGTGATAGGTCAATAACGCTGGAAACACACGAGGTCTGCTATCTCTTCGTAGTGAATGATTTAATAGAACAAACAGTTGCCAACAGTTTGCAATTTAATAATCACATTTTCTCAGATTTCAAGCTCATTTTCAATTTTAGGTGTAAATGTTACTGGACATTAATTGCAGATATTTTCATGCTCAATCTTTTCCACTTGAAATTATTCGTTTAAATTGTATATGAAGGCTGATAATTGAGAATCTAAAATCAAACTTTGCATAGATGGGACAAAGCTCCTGAAATTTTTACAGATACAGGACTTGTTGCAGTTGATAGAGCTTATCAATGACTATTCCAGGTATAAATTTGATCAAAATCGTTGGAGCCGTTTTAGAGAAAATCGCGAAAAACCCTGTTTTTGACAACATTTTCGCCATTTAAGCCGCCATCTTGGATTGCATTTGATCGAAATTTTTCGTGTCGGATCCTCATAGTGTAAGGACCTTACGTTCCAAATTTCAAGTTATTCCGTTAACTGGGAGATGAGATATCGTGTACACAGACGCACATACACTCATACACACACACACACACACCATACACACACACACACACACACACACACACACACACACACACCACACACACACACACACACACACACCACCACACACACACACACACACACACACACACCACACCACACACACACACACCACACACACACACCACACACACACACACACACACACACACACACACACACACCACACACACCACACACCACACACACACACACACACACACACACCACACACACACACACATACAGACCAATACCCGAACACCACTTTTTCGGACTCAGGGGACCTTGAAACGTATAGGAATTTAGAAATTGGGGTACCTTAATTTTTTTCGGAAAGCAATACTTTCCTTACCTATGGTAATAGGGCAAGGGAAGTAAAAATCTGGTGTGGCGCACTCACACAACTTCCCTTGCCGTTATGAAAATTTATCACCTGACGCTAGTGTTCCCGCGCATCTCAAGTATACTATTCAAAGATCCAAGCCTGTTGGTGACAGGACTATAACGCTGGAGACACACAAGGGCTGCTATCTCTTCATAGTGAATGATTTAATAGAATCAACAGTTGCCAACAGTTTGCAATATTGAAATATAAACATTTTCTCGAATTTCGAGCTTATTTTAAACTTTAGGTTAAAATGTTACTGAGCATTAATTGTAGAGATTTTCATGCTCAATCTTTTCCATTTGGAATTTTTTGTTTGAATTGTATCTAAAGCCTGACAATTGGGAATCTAAAATCAAACTTTGCATAGATGGGGCGGAACTCCTGGAATTTTTACAGATATGAGACTTGTGGCAGTTGATAGAGCTTATCAATGACTATTTTAGGTGTGAATTTGATCTGAATCGTTGGAGCCGTTTTCGAGAACATTGCAAAAAACCTTGTTTTTGACAACATTTTCGCCATTTCAGCCACCATTTTGAATTGCATCAGATCGAAATTGTTCGTGTCGGATTCTTATATCGTAAGGACCTTAAGTTCCAAATTTCAAGTTATTCCGTTAATTGGGAGATGAGATATCGTGTACACAGACGCACATACACTCATACACACACACACATACAGACCAATACCCAAAAACCAATTTTTTGGACTCAGGGGACCTTGAAACGTATAGAAATTTAGAAATTGGGGTAGCTTAATTTTTTTCGGAATGCAATACTTTCCTTACCTATGGTAATAGGGCAAGGAAAGTAAAAATGTTTGTCATCATAAAAAAACAAGATGGCGGCAAAAATATATTGATTTTCAAGAAACCGTCTGTAATTCTTATAATGTCGAGGATATTGGATCAACTCAGCCATATAGAAAGCTCCAAAATAATCATATTACAATATCCGAAAGACTTATCTAATTCCAACAACTTTTACTATATAATTATAGCTTCAAACTCTTGAAATCTGATTTTTGGCCGCCATCTTGGATTTTTATACGATGACAAACATTTTTCAGATTGCCATCATGGATAATCTCTATCTGCATATCATTACAAAGAGATTGATACCATTCCCAAGTCAGTACCTTCAAGGAGTCATGAGTTACACGGTTTTCTAATTGTTGGGATTGGCATTTGGTGGAAAAAGCGTGTTTTCCCTCTTTTTTCGATGACGCTCCAGCTGTGGAATATAGTCTTAAGACTGTAATTACAGCCTCTAAAGCTTTGGAAATATTCTAAAACACTGTACCAATAAGACTAGTGTATGTCTACTGCGAATAAATTTACAGGGTGGAAAGTGAAATATTGTCCCCGAAAAATGTATGTTTCAAGTTTTTGAAGTTGAATAAATCATGAAAAGAGTGGTCGAAATGAGACGATTCTCTCGACCATCATAGTTTGGTCAGTTCTTAACACTTTGGTGATAAAACCAATCCGATATCTCTCACAATAACTGAATATCAAGCGATGTAAAAATATTTCTGTCAATAATGACAGCCATCTTTAATTTTTCAATCATGTCAAATAATATTTCCGTTGTTTCCATCATCAATATTGTTATTTGGCTTGTTGTAACGAAGAGATTGAGACCATTTGCAAGTCTCTATCTTGAAGTAGTCATGAAAAATAATCGATTTTATAGTTCTTGCTTGTTACCTCATGCATATGTAAAAACGCACCAGAAATCATGCAGGCGTTTTCAGGCGAAATCATTAGCATTTTTTCAACTTTGGAACGATATATCTTCATGTGCTGTACGTCGAAAAATGAGTTCTCCAGCGCCCTCCAAAATAACCCTGCATGATTTCTGGTGCGTTTTCCCATATGCATGAGGTAACAAGCAAGAACTATAAAATCGATTACCGCTATTTCATGACTACTTCAAGATAGAGACTTGCAAATGATATTGAGACATCTTCCACGGCTGTTACCCAGAACTGAACACGGAATGACATTTGCGCCCGGACTAAATGGCAAAAACCGCACATTGATTTATATCAACCCGTATTATTTTGTTGATCAAGTTGTAAATATTATGTTGTACTAGCTAGCCCGGCGAACTTCGTACCGCCAAATACAGTAGTTAATGCATCTCATGACAAACTTCAGCTGGATGCACACACCTTTTGTACTGCCACAGAGAAGATCGTCCATCGATGGATGAGATAACTAAATGGTTTCGAAGCAATACGACTCGAAATAATTTCATCTTGAGAATCGTTCATGAATAAGGCCGCATGTATTTTACGATTTTCATCATGTTTTCCGATTCATGTGAGCATAGTTTGAATGTAAGCGTGTACAATGTACGGTGCGGGTTGAGCGAAAGTACCTCCTATACAATACAGTTTTACAACAAAAATATCCGGCGATTGAAATAATTTTTAGGCTCTAATTAGTTTTACTTTCGTAACGCTATCTTCGGAAATATCAGAATACGAAATTGCACCAGTTGAATTCTAAAGTTCAACTGTATTTCAGTTTTATGTGTTGCATTTATTGATAATGCTTGCCCTCATTATATTGCATCTGACCGGCGAAAATTGCTCACCTAACATAAAAAATGTGTAATAGCTATGTCAGTTAGTATTGGCTCTTCACCCTCTTCTAGCAATTAAACAAGGCTTTTCTTTGGAAAGTCACTCTGCTGGTGCAGGTTCCAATAATTGATTATGCTTCACTTCATCGCCGATTGACAGTGAAACAGTAAGATTTAAAGTTCAATGGAATGAATTTTAACAAGCCCGTCTATCATGGTTACTGGCTTTACTATAACTGGACTTACCGTAACTGACGTACCGTAGCTAAGACCTACTGTAACGTAGCAAGAATCTAAAGCAAGGTTACAGGCAGTGGCGTAACGTACCCCCCCGCTGCCACCGTGGCGGGGGGGGGGTCCCTAGGGGGCCCGGGCTAGGGCCCGGATAATATGTAGGCTAATATAGGTTTTCTGAAAAGATAAAATTACCCTGTCTAGGGGGCCCGGGTTAGGGCCCGAAATGATAATTATATATATTGCAAACTTTAAAAAGAAAAATTAAATAATCATGGAAGTAACTTTTGATAAAAAAGCAGAAGTTTTATTGTGGAAAATGACAGGTTTCATAGAACAATGTTATCAGTCTGGTTATAAATTAATATCAAGAGAATACAAGTAGAAATAGAAATCGATGAAGTTATCAGAATATTTGCATCTCAAAAAGCAAGACGACAGAATAAATTAAAAGTATAAATCCTACAACTCAAAGGTAGACTTTTTATTTTTTCAAATCAATAAAATAAAAATAATATTATCAATCGAACTCTAATTTAAAACCTTGAAAAATTCAAACTTCTTACTAAAACTTTAAACTTAAACTTCTTCAAGTGCGCGAACAAGAAATCAGAATACAAACATGTGAGAAAATAGACATGTGGGAGAAAGAACCAAGGTGCTACTGCTCCCACAAGGACGATCCTCCTTGTGTTTCCAGAAAGCAGTGATTGCAGAACTAGGATGCTTGTAGGAGACATCAAATCAAAGGTTTTCATGAATTATTATCTTTATTATTTTAATGATTCATGAATCTTAGACAAGATACTACTTACTAACTCTAGTTCTAGCTCTAAAGGTTGGATTCTATTTGTAGCTTAAAACATAATTCTTGACTTGAATTGTATAGAATTCAATCGAGAACAAGTTTTATTTTTTCAACTAAGCTATATGTAATTCACTCATTAAAGATGTACGTTCACATTAGAGTTTAATGCTTGGGATTAAGGGTGAAGGGGGCTGGAGTAAGGTGGTACGATTTTAGAAGAGGGGCCCAGAATTTTTTTTGCGGGGGCCCGGTTTGAAAACGTTACGCCACTGGCTACAGGAAACTGCATGAGCATGTGCTTGGGAGTTTTGGGATTCACAGAAATATATATGGCTGACCGAACATTGGCTGAATACGGCCTGGTCCAGGGTGTGCTAAGTAATTATTTTTCGATGAAAATCTCCTATATTTGAAGAAACTTGATTGAATTTAATTTTTCCAACTCATTTATGTTTTCAATATTATTGTTACAGTTAACCGGATATTAAGGTGATTTTTTGGTATCGATGTCAGTGAAATTACTCTGTTGGTACCTACTTCTTGCACTTGCACATTAAAAATATTGAGACTAAGAACTTATTGGACTAATAAATTGACTTTAATTCTGTTCATTGACGATTATCATCCTTCATGATAAGGGGAAATCAATAAAATATAATTTAATCTCAATGCTTCAGTGATTCTCGACTATTACCGACACTCCAAAATTTATTATGAGAATCTTTATTGCATTATCACACACTCAAAATTAGCAAAATGAAAAGAAAATCTGGTAGCTTTATTTACATTTTTGGAAGTTTTACAATCAATATCCGGTTACATCATACCGGCTTCCCAAGAATAATCTTTATCACTACCTTGCAGAACCATTAAGTTTATCACCAATGTATGAATACAGACGAATTTATATTCAAGGACATATAATTTAATCCCTCAAGAACCCCTCATTTCTATGTCAGCTTTATTAATTGTAAGCAAACACAATATTATGAACGATTAAAGATTATGATTCCACCATGCACACTAGATAAGACCACTAGATAAATTGTACACTAGATAAACAGAAGTATAAAAACAATAGAGATTGTAAAAGCTGTAAAGTAAGAATTAAAGTGGCGGACGTCTATTGCGATTAGCAAAGATGGGAAAGCGACAGCAGCGGTGGCGGCTGCGATGGCAAAGCAGTGCCGTGAATCCGGCCACAGCCTCCACTACTACTTCTCAGATACTATCCACCATCCACCTTCTACTACTCATTCTTCTCCTTTCTTCATTTCCACCGATTGCGCAAACTCACGGATGATCAACTGCTGCTGTCCTAGTAAAAATGTATAATGCTCCCAAGCTGTGCAGGCTGGGTGGTCTTTAGGTGGCCATCTTCATCCTCGTGACCTAGTTCATGTACCAAAGTCAAAACAAGTAACAGAATAAGAGCTTCTGGAGTTAAGATGATTCGTCTAACTTCAAAAAATATTATCATACTACGCAGGAAGTAAACTGTCCTTAGAAAATTAGAATATGATTTGGTTTTGATCCCCTAAAATTCAACATTACTGGTTCAAAGACTGGAAATAGTAAAGGGAGGAGTGTGCTGAATGTTTTATCAATGTGCACCTCCAGTTTTGATTAATTGGTCACCGTATAGATTGATTCAGTCACCGTAAAAACAATGTCGATCAATAGTAATAACAGTGATTCAATGGTCTTAATCTAAGGATTATGATATCATATTAAGTTCGTTGCGTTGGTATTGGGAAGGACAATGTTTAATGATGCGATGGTGCTTACTCATCTGTCCAGTCGCGTAGCCAATATTTTGGAATGGGGTGGTTTGTCCAAAAATGTTGTGCCACCTATAGACCTTAACTGGTGACCTTGCCTACATAAAGTTGATTTATAGTTGTGGGCGGGCGGGGGGGTTTCGATAGAAAAATCTTCTCTCTAGCATTCCCTAAACAATGTAGGCAATTATTGTTTTTGCTTGTTTTACAATCTAACTTTTTTCGTTGTGTTTTATGGATTACAAATTTACAAAGGATTACAAAGGGCCGGTTTCTTTCAATATATTATTACCAATGAAATTGTTATTGTTGGTAGCCTATTACATATACAGTAATTTGAATGAGTTTATATAATAGTTTTCAAGTTCAGAAAACAATATTGTAGTTTGATAATAATTATTTGTGGTCATTTTTACAAACTGCATTTTGGATGTTGGATTTTTGGGCCTCTTTTTTGGGCTCATGGGGTGGGGGCATGTACCCTGAAAACCCCCCATCATTCGCTACGCCACTGTGTCTGACTTATCAACAAACCCCAACCAAATTATTTGCATTCCATCCAAAAACTACTGCAATCAGGCTTTTGAAGCAGTATATTTAATCCTTATCACAAAATATCGAGACGTTTCAACAGAGTTCGTTCAGGATTTATTTGAGTGAAACTACAAATGAGAATTATACTGAAATTTATTAGAACGATCTAAACGTAATAATTTATGGCAGACTAAGCGTAACAGTTACAAAGACACAGATAATAATGTTGTTTGTAAAACTCAAATTTGATTATAAGACTGTAACTTGATGAAATTTAACATCACTTACTATAGTACAATCAGCTGATAGTCAATCAACGGTCCGTTTATCCACGGTATTTAGATAAAAACGGTAGGGGTCATGAAATGTGTGCGCAGTGGCCAGCCAGCTACATTGCATCATCGCCAACAACCAATGTTTTTAACACCTTTGGCAATTTATGAAACTTATTTGTTAAAAACAGATGATTGGATATACAATGACGTCAGCTACACCGGAAATTTAGCACAAACATGCGCGTGACACCTACCGTCTTCTTCTACATACCGTGCGTTTATTCACAGTAAACATAAACTTATACTCTAACAGAACAAACGCTACTCTTACTCTTACTCATGAGATTAACAATCACTGACTTCCACAGATAAACTCACTTTTGAACTTCACCGAACTCATATACCACAAAAACAGAGTTCACTTGACCAAAACACTACACGTTCACCGTTCCT